>NC_084630.1:191297-288797 GCF_033978795.1 Nerophis ophidion | reverse complement strand
AAACGCCCTCAGGAAGAGGCGCATTAAGACATGGCTAGCTAGCTAGCTAGAGGCAAACGTCCAACCGCAGTCGGCAGTGTTTTAGCTACTTCTAAATCACTAATCCGCCCTGCGATGAGGTGGCGACTTGTCCAGGGTGTAACCCGCCTTCCGCCCGATTGTAGCTGAGATTGGCACAAGCGCCTCCCGCAACCCCAACTCAACTCGTCGTGTTTGAAGGAAGAAAAACACTGAGTTGCATCCCAAGAACACCAAACCTACTGTGAAGCATGGGGGTGGAAACATCATGCTTTGGGGCTGTTTTTCTGCTAAGGGGACAGGACGATTGATCCGTGTTAAGGAAAGAATGAATGGGGCCATGTATCCTGAGATTTGGAGCCAAAACCTCCTTCCATCAGTGAGAGCTTTGAATGCTTGACCAAATACTTATTTTCCACCATAATTTACAAATACTTATTTTCCACCATCATTTACAAAAAAATTCTTTAAAATTCCTACAATGTGAATTAAAGTGTTTTCCCATTCTGTCTCTCCCAGTTGAAGTGTACCTATGATGAAAATGACAGACCTCTGTCATCATTTGAAGTGGGAGAACTTGCACAATCGCTGGCTGACTAGATACTTTTTTGCACCACTGTATATCTGACAGTAAACTCGCCATGAAAGCACTAAAACATAGCGGTGTAGTGAGTTTACTTTATTCACCCAAGGAACTTTAGTTATTAGAAAGCTGTTGTTTCCGGATGAGGAGATACTGCTCCGTCATTGATAAGTCTGCATGTCATTAAAAGTCACTTCTTCCATTCCCGTCCTTGCATGCCACACCCCTACTAAGGTGAGCCATGTATATAAGACCGCCCACAAAACCTTCCATACAGAAGTGACTGTCAGAAAGCGGCTTGAAGATGATCTGTAAAACAATCCATGCAACATTTTGACCAAAGAACTACCATTATGTAGACCACAAGGAAGTGTTTTCCAATAAAAAAAATTTAAAAATGACTATAATACGCGACCCCGGAAGGGAATAAGCGGTAGGAAATGGATGGATGGATGGATGGACTATAATATGGTGCGATTTATATATGAAAAAATATAAAAAAAATAGACCATTCATTGGCATTGCGCCTTATTATCTGTTGCGCCCTATGGCAGTGGTTCTCAACCTTTTTTCAGTGATGTACCCCCTGTGAACATTTTTTTAATTCAAGTACCCCCTAATCAGAGCAAAGCATTTTTGGTTGAAAAAAAGAGATAAAGAAGTAAAATACAGCACTAAGTCATCATTTTTTGATTTATTAAATTGTATAACAGTGCAAAATATTGCTCATTTGTGGTGGTCTTTCTTCAACTATTTGGGGGGGAAAAAACAACTAAAAACTTGTTGAAAAATAAACAAGTGATTCAATTATAAATAAATATTTCTCCACATAGAAGTAATCATCAACTTAAAGTGTCCTCTTTGGGGATTGTAATAGAGATCCATCTGGATTCATCAACTTACTTATAAACATTTCTTCACAAAAAAAGAAATCTTTAACATCAATATTTATGGAACATGTCCACAAAAAAATCTAGCTGTCAACACTGAATATTGCATTGTTGTATTTCTTTTCTTACAATCATATTTTGTTGAAGTATTATTCAATAACTATATTTATAAAGGAGTTTTGAATTGTTGCTATTTTTAGAATGTTTTTAAAAAATCTCACGTTCCCCTTGGCATACCTTCAAGTACGCCCAGTTGAGAACCCCTGCCCTATGGTATGGAAAATACAGTAAAAGTAATTAAAGACAATTGTGTTACTTTGAAAAAAAATATTTAAAAGACGTTTCATGAAAGTAGAGTGCGTAAGTTTGTTCCTTTTAAAGGCGGTGCCTGGTGCCAAGTGACGTCAGCGGGAGAGACAGACCGAGCGGCATTTTAGCTTTTGTGTAGAATTTTGAGGGCAAACGTGAATGTGACACAACAAAATGTGGTGAACGTGAAGCGCGGTGAATACTTTGTGTGCACTGTATTATTTAGCAAATCAAAGGAGGTTATTGTTGTGACTGACACAGTGAGGAATTATTGCAAATGGACTGTCAGCGTCATCTCACACTCCCATGGGATCCAGACACTTTTCCTCCGTGTGTGTGTGTGTGTGTGTGTGTGTGTGTGTGTGTGTGTGTGTGTGTGTGTGTGTGTGTGTGACAGCCATCTACTGTATAATGGACACAAGTGGCTCTTGTGGCTGTCGCTCCCGACATGATGTGACGGGAACGGAGCCGGGTCGTGCATTATTGAGCGGAGTGCCGCCATTAGCGACATTTACACAGTAGACTGCTTCCATCACCATGACATTATTTTTCCAGGCTTTAAGCTTCAATCAAGCAAACATAACATTGAGCGCTTTTAGACGGACGCTGTTTACCGCACGCCTGTCCCGGTCACTTCCTGCTCGGACCTGTGGCGTGTTGACCACACGGCGCGGATGTGAGGTGACAAAAAAAGACGGATGATTAGACCAGTGTTTTTCAACCACTGTGCCGCAAGATACAGTCCGGTGTGCCGTGGGAGGTACTTAAAGTTAAGTTCAAGTACCGATGATTGTCACACACACACTAGGTGTGGTGAAATGTGTCCTCTGCATCCCCTTGTTCACCCCCTGGGAGGTGAGGGGAGCAGTGAGTAGCAGCAGTGCCGCGCCCGGGAATCATTTTGGGTGATTTAACCCCCAATTCCAAGCCTTGACGCTGAGTACCTAGTAGGGAGGTAATGGGTCCCATTTTTATAGTCTTTGGTATGATCATGCAGATTATGCAACTTCACCTTTTTGGGTTAAATATATTTTTTTGCAAACCAGTAATTATAATCCACAAATAATGTGCCGCTGTTGAGTAACCATGATATCAGTAGGTTGCAGCCAGTAGATAAATGCTTTGTAGATGTCGGGAACAGGTCGTGTGAGTCGACGACGGTTTGTCACGATCACAATATGCAGACAGTGGAAGGCAGTGTGCAGGTAAAAACGCATCTAATGCTTTAACCGAAAATAAACAAAGGGGCAGTGCCCTTAAGAAAAGGCATTAAAGCTTAGGCATGGCTATGCAGAACAAAACGAAAACTAAACTGGATACAAAGTAAACAAAAACATAATGCTGGACGACAGCAAAGACTTACAGCATGTGGAGCAGACGGCGTCTACAAACTACATCCGTACAGGACAAACTTTCGGTCATGACCCAAAGCTCATGACCATAGGTGAGGATGGGAACGTAGATCGACCGGTAAATTGAGAGCTTTGCCTTCCGGCTCAGCTCCTTCTTCACCACAACGGATCGATACAACGTCGGCATTACTGAAGACGCCGCACCGATCCGCCTGTCGATCTCACCATCCACTCTTCCCCCACTCGTGAACAAGACTCCTAGGTACTTGAACTCCTCCACTTGGGGCAGGGTCTCCTCCTCAACCCGGAGTTGGCGTTCCACCCTTTTCCGGGCGAGAACCATGGACTCGGACATGGAGGTGCTGATTCTCATTCCGGTCGCTTCACACTCGGCTGCGAACCGATCCAGTGAGAGCTGAAGATCCTGGCCAGATGAAGCCATCAGGACCACATCATCTGCAAAAAGCAGAGACCTAATCCTGCGGTCACCAAACCGGAACCCCTCAACGCCTTGACTGCGCCTAGAAATTCTGTCCATCCATCCATCCATTTTCTACCGCTTATTCCCTTTGGGGTGGCTGGTGCCCATCATATCCAACAATTGCAATAATGACTTTCAACTGTCAACTGAGTTGAATATTTCTGCCGGTGGTGAGCGTTCGGATTTTTCCAATTGAAAAAAATGAGCCCTGGGCTCCAAAAGAAGGTTGAAAAACAGTGGATGAGACAAAGGGAAACAGACGACAAATGCTCAACAGCATCGCTCGCCAATTTACGGCCACTACTCCCCGTATAAATCCCGGACGTGACATCCGTTTCTACTGCTTCCAAGCCGACGCGGGCCCTCCCGTCCCCGGGACACGCACTCACACATCCAGGCCAGATGTATCTGCCTTGACTTTTATATGGATGGCTTCATCGCTACAAGCCAAAAGAAGGGGACGGGGATAACGTCTCGCTGTAGCGCCTTTCATGTGGCCGCCGTGCACACATGTGACGGTAAATCACGCGAGGGAGTGGACGCCGACGTCGGGGGGGCCAGGGGGGACGGAGCATCCCAGGAGATTAGAGCCTTCAGAAGAGGGATGGTGGAGACGTGAGGACGCCTGGACACGGACATGTGAGACACTGCATCTATTGTCCAAAGTCTTCACAGACAGCCCCAAAAAGACAAATGAAAGGACACAAAGCATACATCTTGTGAAAGAAAACCAATCCAGAAGAAGTCATTATGCAAAAATATCTGAACAAACATGTTGACAAATCTTTGGTAACATTGGGGACATATTCACCGTGAATTACTTGCTTATTTAAGTAATAGAGACTTAATTTACACTTATTTGAACACTAGGAGGCTTCACGGTGGCAGAGGGGTTAGTGCGTCTGCCTCACAATACGAAGGTCCTGAGTAGTCCTGGGTTCAATTCTGGGCTCGGGATCTTTCTGTGTGGAGTTTGCATGTTCTCCCCGTGACTGCGTGGGTTCCCTCCGGGTACTCCGGCTTCCTCCCACCTCCAAAGACATGCACCTGGGGATAGGCCCCTCCCACCTCCAAAGACATGCACCTGGGGATAGGCCCCTCCCACCTCCAAAGACATGCACCTGGGGATAGGCCCCTCCCACTTCCAAAGACATGCACCTAGGGATAGGCCCCTCCCACCTCCAAAGACATGCACCTACGGATAGGCCCCTCCCACCTCCAAAGACATGCACCTGGGAATAGGCCCCTCCCACCTCCAAAGACATGCACCTAGGGATAGGCCCCTCCCACCTCCAAAGACATGCACCTACGGATAGGCCCCTCCCACCTCCAAAGACATGCACCTGGGGATAGGCCCCTCCCACCTCCAAAGACATGCACCTGGGAATAGGCCCCTCCCACCTCCAAAGACATGCACCTGGGAATAGGCCCCTCCCACCTCCAAAGACATGCACCTGGGAATAGGCCCCTCCCACCTCCAAAGACATGCACCTGGGAATAGGCCCCTCCCACCTCCAAAGACATGCACCTAGGGATAGGCCCCTCCCACCTCCAAAGACATGCACCTACGGATAGGCCCCTCCCACCTCCAAAGACATGCACCTGGGAATAGGCCCCTCCCACCTCCAAAGACATGCACCTAGGGATAGGCCCCTCCCACCTCCAAAGACATGCACCTATGGATAGGCCCCTCCCACCTCCAAAGACATGCACCTAGGGATAGGCCCCTCCCACCTCCAAAGACATGCACCTACGGATAGGCCCCTCCCACCTCCAAAGACATGCACCTGGGGATAGGTTGATTGGCAACACTAAATAGTCCCTAGTGTGTGAATGTGAGTGTGAATGTTGTCTGTCTATCTGTGTTGGCCCTGCGATGAGGTGGCGACTTGTCCAGGGTGTACCCCGCCTTCCGCCCGATTGTAGCAGAGATAGGCTCCAGCGCCCCCCACCACCCCAAAAGGGAATAAGCGGTAGAAAATGGATGGATGGATGAACACTAGGAGAACATAAGGCAGGGGTCACCAGATGAGTCGCCCGCTGGCCTGGTCTAAAAAATAGCAGCACTTACCAGTGAGCTGCCTCTATTTTTTGAAATGGTATTTATTTACTAGCAAGCTGCTCTCGCTTTGTTTGACATTTTTATTTCTAAAGAGAGACAAAACTCAAATAAAATGTGAGAATGCAAGAAGTGAAGTGAATTATATTTATATAGCACTTTTCTCTAGTGACTCAAAGCACTTTTACATAGTGAAACCCAATATCTAAGTTACATTTAAAGCAGTGTGGGTGGCACTGGGAGCAGGTGGGTAAAGTGTCTTGCCCAAGGACACAACGGCAGTGACTAGGATGGCGGAAGCGGGGATTGAACCTGCAACCCTCAAGTTGCTGGCACGCCCACTCTACCAACTAAAGACTTGGTCTTCACTTGTTCAAATAAATTCATGTATTTTTTTTACTTTGCTGGTTATAACTTTCAGAAAGACAATTTTAGTGAAAAAAAATACAACCTTAAAAATGATTTTAGGATTTTTAAACACATTCACCTTTTTACCTTTTAAATTCCTTCCTCTTCTTTCCTGACAATTTAAATCAATGTTCGAGTATTTTTTTTTTATTGGAAATAATAATAAATACGATTTAATTAAATTCTTCATTTTAGCTTCTGTTTTTTCAACAAAGAATATTTGTGAAATATTTCTTCAAACTTATTATGAATTAAATTCCAAAAAATAATTTAGGCAAATCTAGAAAATCTGTAGAATCATATTTAAATATTATTTCAAAGTCTTTTGAATTTCTTTAAAAAATTTGTTCTGGAAAATCTAGAAGAAATAATGATTTGTCTTTGTTAGAAATATGGCTTGGTCCATTGTAGCGTCCCAGAAGAGTTAGTGCTGCAACGGGTTCTGGGTATTTGTTCTGTTGTGTTTGTGTTGTGTTACGGTGTGGATGTTCTCCCGAAATGTTTTTGTCATTCTTGTTTGGTGTGGGTTCACAGTGTGGCGCATATTTGTAACTGTTAAGGTTGTTTATATGGCCACCCTCAGTGTGACCTGTATGGCTGTCGACTATGCGTTGCATTCACTTGCGTGTGTGAAAATCCTTAGATATTATGTGATTGGGTCGGCACGCAAAGGCAATGCTTTTAAGGTTCAATGGCGCTCTGTTCTTCTCTCTACGTCCGTGTACAAAGCGGTGTTTTTAATAAGTCATAAATTTTACTTTTTGAAACAGATACCGGACTGTCTTATTGTGGCGGTCCGCTCCCTGTATGATCAGTGTCAGAACATAGTCCACTCCCTGTATGATCAGTGCCAGAGCTTGGTCCGCATTGCCGGCAGTAAGTCGAACACATTTCCAGTGAGGGTTGGACTCCGCCAAGGCTGTCCTTTGTCACCGATTCTGTTCATAACTTTTATGGACAGAATTTCTAGGCGCAGTCAAGGCGTTGAGGGGTTCCGGTTTGGTGACCGCAGGATTAGGTCTCTGCTTTTTGCAGATGATGTGGTCCTGATGGCTTCATCTGACCGGGATCTTCAGCTCTCACTGGATCGGTTCGCAGCCGAGTGTGAAGCGACCGGAATGAGAATCAGCACCTCCAAGTCCGAGTCCATGGTTCTCGCCCGGAAAAGGGTGGAGTGCCATCTCCGGGTTGGGGAGGAGACCCTGCACCAAGTGGAGGAGTTCAAGTACCTAGGAGTCTTGTTCACGAGTGAGGGAAGAGTGGATCGTGAGATGGACAGGCGGATTGGTGCGGCGTCTTCAGTAATGCGGACGTTGTATCGATCCGTTGTGGTGAAGAAGGAGCTGAGCCGGAAGGCAAAGCTCTCAATTTACCGGTCGATCTACGTTCCCATCCTCACCTATGGTCATGAGCTTTGGGTCATGACCGAAAGGATAAGATCACGGGTACAAGCGGCCCAAATGAGTTTCCAGGTCTCTCCCTTAGAGATAGGGTGAGAAGCTCTGCCATCCGGGAGGAACTCAAAGTAAAGCCGCTGCTCCTCCACATGGAGAGGAGCCAGATGAGGTGGTTCGGGCATCTGGTCAGGATGCCACCCGAACGCCTCCCTAGGGATGTGTTTAGGGCACGTCCTACCGGTAGGAGGCCACGGGGAAGACCCAGGACACGTTGGGAAGACTATGTCTCCCGGCTGGCCTGGGAACGCCTCGGGATCCCCCGGGAAGAACTAGACGAAGTGGCTGGGGAGAGGGAAGTCTGGGTTTCCCTGCTTAGGCTGTTGCCCCCGCGACCCGACCTCGGATAAGCGGAAGAAGATGGATGGATGGATACCGATAATTTTTGGTATTACATTTTAAAGCAGTTATCGGCCGTTATTATCGGCAGTCTGATATCATGGGACATCTCTGAGTAAAAAATATTTGCTTATTATATTTTAAAAAATTTAATTGTATTTCTGGCAAAATACTTGATAATATATTTCAAAATATACTTCAAATAATTTACATAATTTTTTTGATGTTGAACTAATACAAGGAATAAATCTACAGTGTTTAATCGCCATTAACCAAATTTGAAAATGTGATTAATCTGAATTAAAAAACTGGTCTGTCCAATACAGTAATATTCAATTAAAAAGCTAGAAAAGTACCTTCACAATGTACCCCGCCAGGCATCCTCCAATTGTTTATCACACTGCACATGCGGCACAAAGAGCACGGAACAATCTGGTTCTGATAATAACATCATCTCAAATGTTTTTTTGGCGCACGCTGAGGCTGAAGATGGACGAGTATGAATCTAATCGATCAATTACCGTAAAACGGAGGGGGGGTGGGGGGGGGACATTTCCTTTGTATGTACAAGTTTGTGGCGCACGGATGCAAAATAGGAGGGGATGAAGACATAACATCGTAAAAACATGACAAACAAGAGCCGTCCGCTTCATCTGGCGGACATGTGTGCAGCTTGTGTTGCAGGAACACATATTTCTAATCATCATCATTTGAAGGCCTCACCGCTGAAGAATTATGGCTCTTGCAATGTAGCTCCGGTGACACATGCAGAATCCGGGGGGAGGGGGGGGGGGGGGGGATGATATCATAGAAAAAACAGTCAGGTGTGTGATGTGTCACATGCATCAGTGTGCGGAGACTGAGGGCCCTTCAGGGTGACAGCAGTGTGATCAGAGAAGGACGTAGTGCGCTCTTCACTCACCACACTCATTAACCTCGCCTGCTGATTGCCCCCAGGACTCCCGGGTGCTAATTAGAGGTGGGGGTGGGGGGGGAAATGTCTACAGAGCGAGCACCTCTGTACAAAAACACACACACACACACACACACACACACACACACACACACACACACACACACACACACAGTTGGCGGTGCTGACAGCAAGACTGCCGAATAGCCCGAGGCGAGGGAAAGCAGGGTCAGCCCATGCATTTTATCCCTGCAACTAAAGTGTCGGCAAGCAAAGGGTTCAAAGCTCCGGCAGGTGACACCTCGTTGTCGATTACGGACGCCATCTCTCATAGTTCAGACACATCTTTGTCTCGAAACAACAATCTTGGAGAAATTGTTCTCGTTCACCGCCACTCTGGTCGGTACTATTTTGAAGTTGGACCTCAGCAGCCCCGTTGCCAGGCAGGTAGAGAACAAAGCGTTGTCTTACACTAAAACGATCGTACAGAATTTTATCGTAAATTAAAACGATCATACAAAATTGTATTGTACACTAAAACGATAAAACAAAACCTTATCGCACACAAACAATCAGAATTTTTTTTTTTTTTACGTTGAAATGATCAAACAAAATGTTATGGTAAACAAACGTTTAAGAAAGCATTATTGTACACTAAAACGATCAAACGAAATGTAATCACACACTATCGGGATCAAACAAAACTTGATCGTACACTAAAACGATCAAGAAAACTTTATTGTACACTAAAACAAACAAAACTTTATCGCCCGCTACCATGATCAAACAAAGCTTTGTTTACACTAAAATTATTCCACAAAAATATTTCAACTAAACTTAATCGCACACATAACAAAACGTTATCGAACACTAAAACGATCAAGAAAACTTTATTGTACACTAAAACAATCAAACAAAACTTTATCGCCCACTACTATGATCAAACAAAGCTTTGTTTACACTAAAACTATTCCACAAAAATATTTAAACTAAACTTAATCGCACACTCATGATAACAAAACGTTATCGTACACGAAAACGATCAACAAAACCTTATTGTACACTAAAACAAACACAACTTCATCGCCCACCATGATCAAACAAAGCTTTGTTTACACTAATATCCATCCATCCATCCATTTTCTACCGCTTATTCCCTTTTGGGGTCGCGGGGGGCGCTGGCGCCTATCTCAGCTACAATCGGGCGGAAGGCGGGGTACACCCTGGACAAGTCGCCACCTCATAGCAGGGCCAACACAGATAGACAGACAACATTCACACTCACATTCACACACTAGGGCCAATTTAGTGTTGCCAATCAACCTATCCCCAGGTGCATGTCTTTGGAAGTGGGAGGAAGCCGGAGTACCCGGAGGGAACCCACGCATTCACGGGGAGAACATGCAAACTCCACACAGAAAGATCCCGAGCCTGGATTTGAACCCAGGACTGCAGGACCTTCGTATTGTGAGGCAGACGCACTAACCCTTCTGCCACCGTGAAGCCCTACACTAATATTATTCCACAAAAATATTTAAACTAAACTTAATCGCACACTCATAACAAAACCTTACCGTACACTAAAACGATCAAGAAAACTTTATTGTACACTAAAACAAAACTTTATCGCCCACCATGATCAAACAAAGTTTTGTTTACACTAAAATTATTCCACAAAAATATTTAAACTAAACTTAATCGCACACTCATGATAACAAAACATGATCGTACACTAAGACGATCAAGAAAACCTTATTGTACACTAAAACAAACAAAAATTTATCGCCCACTACCATGATCAAACAAAGCTTTGTTTACCCTAAAATTATTCCACAAAAATATTTCGACTAAACTTAATCGCACACTCATGATAACAAAATGTTATACACTAAAACGATCTGTAAACTTAATCGCACACTCATGATAACAAAACGTTATACACTAAAACGATCTATCGTACACTAACGCGACAAAACAAAAAAGTCATACGCAATCATATAAAACATTTTTGTACACTAAAACGATCAGTGTTGCACACTAAAACAAACAAAACTTTACTGTACAATCAGAAAAAACATTATCAAAACCTTGTCGTACACTGAGACATTCGAACAAAAGTTTATCGTCCACTAAAACCTTCAAAACTTTTTCATCCACTAATAGGATCCAACAATAATGTATCTTACACCAGAACGAGCAAACAAAATGTTACCTTACACCAACAAAACTATAACATACACTAAAGCGATCAGGCGAACATTTGTCGTCCACGAACACAGTGGTTCTCAAATGGGGGTACGAGTACCCCTGGGGGTACTTGAAGGTATGTCAAGAGGTACGTGAGATTTTTAACAAATATTCTAAAATTAGCAACAATTCGAAAATTTTTTACAAATACTTTACAAAACATGAATGTAAGTTTATAAACTGTGAAAAGAAATACAACAATGCAATATTCAGTGTTGACAGCTAGATTTTTTGTGGACATGTTCCATAAATATTGATGTTAAAGATTTATTTTTTAGTGAAGAAATGTTTATAAGTAAGTTGATGAATCCAGATGGATCTCTATTACAATCCCCAAAGAGGACACTTTAAGTTGATGATTACTTCAATGTGGAGAAATATTTATACTTGAATCACTTGTTTATTTTTCAACAAGTTTTTAGTTATTTTTATATCTTTTTTTCCCAAATAGTTCAAGAAAGACCACTACGAATGAACAATATTTTGCACTGTTTAGCAATTTAATAAATCAGAAACTGATGACATAGTGCTGTATTTTACTTCTTTAGCTCTTTTTTTCAACCAAAAATGCTTTGCTCTGATTAGGGGGTACTTGAATTAAAAAAATGTTCACAGGGGGTACATCACTGAAAAAGAGGTTGAGAACTACTGTACTAACACATGCAAACAAAACTTAATCGTACACTAAAACAAACATAGAAATGTATCGTGCAACAAAACAAGCAAAAATAAAAAGGTTATCGTTCACTAAAAAGATCAAATGAAACTTTTTTGTACACTAACACAACCCAACAAAACTTTATCGCAAACGAACAAAATGTTGTCGTGAACTGAAACTATGAGTGTTGTACACTACAATGATAAAAAAAAACAAAAAACTAATGTACACTAAAATGATCAGACCATTTTTTTTCAAGACGCTGCAGACATATTGTGTTAGCTTATGGTGTGGTTGTTTAGATTCCCTTTAAAGGCCTACTGAAATGAGATGTTCTTATTTAAACGGGGATAACAGCTCCATTCTATGTGTCATACTTCATCATTTTGCAATATTGTCATACTTTTGCTAAAAGGATTTAGTAGAAAACAGGCGATAAAGTTCGCAACTTTTGGTTGCTAATAAAAAAGCCTTGCCTGTACCGGAAGTAGCAGACGATGTGCGCGTGATGTCACGGGTTGTGGAGCTCCTCACATCTGAACATTGTTTACAATCATGGCCACCAGCAGCTAGAGCGATTTGGACCAAGAAAACGACAATTTCCCCATTAATTTGAGCGAGGATGAAAGATTTGTGGATGAGGATAGTGAGAGTGAAGGACTAGGAAAAAAAAAAGGAAAAAAAAAAGCCGAGGGCAGTGGGAGCGATTCAGTTGACACATTTACTAGCATAATTCTGGAAAATCCCTTATCTGCTTATTGTGTTACTAGTGTTTTAGTGAGATTATATGGTACCTGAAAGTCGGAGGGGTGTGGCCACGGGTGTGGTGACTGCCAGTGTCTCTGAGGGAAGCCACACAGCTGCAGGAGGACGCAAGCTCCGCTCATAACTACGGTAAGAGCCAACTTATTACCACAATTTTCTCACCGAAAACTGCCGGTTGACATGTGGTCGGGATCCATGTTCGCTTGACCGCTCTGATCCATAGTAAAGCTTCACCTTCGGGAATTTTAAACAAGGAAACACCGGCTGTGTTTGTGTGGCTAAAGGCTAAAAGCTTTCCACCTCCATCTTTCTACTTTAACTTCTCCATTATTAATTGAACAAATTGCAAAAGATTCAGCAACACAGATGTCCAGAATACTGTGTAGTTATGCAATTAAAGCAGACTACTTATAGCTTGGATCGGGCTGGAAAATAATGTCCCCTACAACCGGAGACGTCAAACGCCCGCATCATCATACCGCGACTTTTTCAGCAGGATACCTCGAGGGAAATTTAAAATTGCAATTTAGTAAACTAAAGCGGCCGTATTGGCATGTGTTGCAATGTTAATATTTCATCATTGATATATAAACTATCAGACTGCGTGGTCGCTAGTAGTGGCTTTCAGTAGGACTTTAATACATATTCCACTTAAAGGGGAACATTATCATCAAACCTATGTAAGCGTCAATATATACCTTGATGGTGCAGAGAAAAGACCATATATTTTTTCAACCAATTTCCGAACTCTAAATGGGTGAATTTTGGCAAATTAAACGCCTTTCTGTTTATCGGTCTTTTAGCGATGACGTCAGAACGTGACGTCACCGAGGTAACACACCCGCCATTTTCATTTTCACATTACAAACACCGCGTCTCAGCTCTGTTATTTTCCGTTTTTTGGAACCTTGGAGACATCATGCTTCGTCGGTGTGTTGTCGAGGGTGTAACAACACTAACAGGGAGGGATTCAAGTTGCACCACTGGCAAGAAATCTGCCGCCAGACCCCCATTGAATGTACCAGAGTGTCTCCACATTTGAGCGGTGATGCTAAGACAGACATGGCACAGAGATGTATGGATAACCTGCAGATGCAATTTGCAACCATTAAGTCAACCAAATCACAAAGGTGAGTTTTGTTGATGTTGTTGACTTATGTGCTAATCAGACATATTTGGTCACGGCATGACTGCCAGCTAATCGATGCTAACGTGCTATGCTAATCGATGCTAACATGCTATTTACGCTAGCTGTATGTACATTTGAAACTAGATAGCCACATTTAATGCGAAACAAACACTTACCAATCGATGGATTTAAGTTGCTCCAGTGTCACAAGATACGAAAGTCCTGATCGTTTGGTCTGCACATTTTACGGCGATGCTAATAAGGCAGCCATGCTATGGGCCACTTCATTAGGTACACCCACGCTATGGCCGAATAGCGTCAATAGCTATTCGCTCAATAGCTTCAATTTCTTCTTCAATTTCGTTTTCGCTATCTGCCTCCATACTCCGACCATCTGTTTCAATACATGCGTAATCTGTTGAATCGCTTAAGCCGCTGAAATCAGAGTCTGAATCCGAGCTAATGTCGATATATCTTGCTGTGGTAACCGCCATGTTGTTTGTATTGGCAGCACTGTGTGACGTCACAGGGAAATGGACGGGTGGATATAGCGATGGTGAAAATCAGGCACTTTGAAGCTTTTTTTAGGGATATTCCGGAGGTGTAAAATTTTGAAAAACTTAGAAAAATAAAATAAGCCACTGGGAACTGATTTTTATTGTTTTTAACCCTTTTGAAATTGTGATAATGTTCCCCTTTAAAAACTGCAGGGGAGCCTCATGTCAGCTTTTACTAAATGATGCAAATTCATCTGCCGGTCAAAAGGTGGCCTGTGGCCCGCTTGTTTTCTAGGAAGACACTTCTAAATCAACAATAGGGCCGCTTTCCTGACATAAATATACATTTGCTACATGCTGTCAGGAACAAGGCCTTGCAGACACAAACATGTCGTGGGACTTGTACAGCAAATTGCCATTTGTACCTGGACCGCTCCGAAGAGAGAAGGCCGGGGACTCGGGGAAGCGGGCGGCTGCAGATGGGTGCAGGCAGCCAGGCAGACTTGTGGGGGGGTTGATGGCGAGAGTATTTAAGAGCACTTGAGTGCCAGCGTGGATGTAGTCACTCGTCCCGGCGGACACCAGCCGGGGGCCCCTCTGCACCGTGGCATGATTTTTCACTTTAGCAAGCGCCCACTCACTCCTTTTTCTCGTCGCTTTCTACGTGCTTCAATGATTCCATCACTCCCTTCTTTCATTCTCTCTCACACACACACACACACACACACACACACACAATTTGACCCATCTGCCCCCCTCCCCGCCACAGCGAGTAAATAATTCCATTGTGAGGGCCATTAGCGGGTATGTGAGGGTTAAGGGGGCGAGGGTACAGGCAGTCAGATGGTGATTAGACAATAAGAAGTGAAATGTCTACTACTGTTGTGAGTGAGAGTCCACATTAGCTACTTGGCAGGCTTAATGTCCCTTCCATTATGCACCTGGAGCTTTCCAGGTGTATGTTGTACGCATGTTGTGAAAACATGTGGCGGCAGATGCTGGCGAGCAGGTACTGATGACCAGACCTGCCTCCAAATGAAATATAAGGCACAATTATGTCAAATACCGAAGGGACCGAGCCAGGGGTCTACCTGTCGTCACCTCGTCTCGCGTAGGGCGGGGCCTCGGAAGTAATTCTGCCTGAGGCTTTACACTGGCTAACTTCTTTTTACACCTGAATGACAACTTTAAAAACTGATCATTGGGAATAGGTGCAGATTAGAGACGTCCGATAATGGCTTTTTTGCCGATATCCCGATATTGTCCAACTCTTAATTACCGATACCGATATGAACCGATGCATACAGTGGTGGAATTAACACATTATTATGCCTCATTTTGTTGTCATGCTCCGCTGGATGCATTGAACCAGTGGTCCCCGACCACCGGGCCGATTGGTACCGGGCAACACAAGAATTAAAAAATAAATTAATATATATATATTAGGGGTGGCCAAATTAATGCGTTAATTACGAGTTAACTCATCAATCTATTAACGCCGACAATTATTTTATCGCACATTTGCGTATGTTGTTTACATGCTTTTATTTTGTTAACGCCTTTTCTTAACAAGACGGCATCTCCCGGATGTACTTCGGCGTGGAGGGGCTCTTGGTAAAGATGGAACATTTGGCAAAAATACCGGACAATTCTGCAAATGTCCTGGCTGGCTTACAGCGTGGTCACTCCGGGATCACTTACGACCGCCAGACAATTCTGGATGTGGATAGATCGGGCCGTTTTGGACTGAATGAGGCGTGCTTGCTAGACCGGCTAGCTAGCATGGGAATACTTTGCCGGCTACATCCAGCGGCCTGTGAAGCAGCGGAGTATATGTGTTGTCTGTCTATTTATGAATAATGCAGACCAGGAGTGTTGGCTGACTTCTTAACCTTTACTTTCAGAGCGTGCATATCACAACATACAAGATGCCGTCATGGCGACACAACCTATACATGCTCCTCACTCCTGTTGCATGCTGGGTAGGTAGTTCTTTTTTTCCCTGGCTCATAACATCACAATATAGTACCATGTATATGATGCCTTCAGTTTATCAAAGCACCAAGCAAACAATCGGAAAATTCCCATCATATCAATTCCTAGATATGTCATAATTATTTTAAGTGCACTACCGCAGAATAAACACAACATTATTAATATTGCTACTACGGATAATTTGATCCAAAATTCCCTAAAACAGCCCACTACCTATAATATAAGTTTTTAAACATAAGATCCCTGATAAAAAAAAATGTTTCCGCTGTTACCTCAGAAATTGCCTGTTCAGATTGTTATGATTGTGCTCAGAGATTTGTATGTAGATTATATTTATTTTCCATAACAAACAGGATAACTTAAATACCCTGCAGTGGCAATAAGCTTAAATGTTTGTATTGACATTTTTGGAGTTGATTTTCATCAAATATGCTATTTAACTGCTACTGTTTAACAAGGACTGATTTAAATTGTGTTTGCACAACAAATGTTTTGGCGCTTTTGTTCATGTGGGAGAATATCCAATAAAGGTGCACTACACACTACTTTTGAATTCATTATTGGGCTTTGTGTATACAATGCAGTTAATCGCCATTAATCTGAGAAATAGTGCGATTAACTTCGATTAAAATTTGTAATCGTTGCCCAGCCCTAATATATATATATTTTTTATTATTAAATCAACATAAAAAACAATATATACATTATATGGCAATATATATCAATACAGTCTGCAGGATACAGTCCATAAGCACACATGATTGTATTTATTTATGAAACACCCCCCCCCCCCCCCCCCCCCCCCCCGGTCAGTGGGACAAATTTCAAGCGTTGACCGGTCTGCAGCTACAAAAAGGTTGGGACCACTGCATTAAACAATGTAACAAAAAAAACTTTAAAAAAAAGGGACGGCGTGGCGCAGTGAAAGAGTGGCTGTGCGCAACCGAGGGTCCCTGGTTCAATCCCCACCTAGTACCAACCTCGTCACGTCCGTTGTGTCCTGAGCAAGACACTTCACCCTTGCTCCTGATGGGTGCTGGTTAGCGCCTTGCATGGCAGCTCCCTCCATCAGTGTGTGAATGTGTGTGTGAATGTGGAAGTAGTGTCAAAGCGCTTTGAGTACCTTGAAGGTATAAAAGCGCTATACAAGTACAAACCCATTTATTTATTTAACAAGGTTTTCCCAAATAAATCAACTCAAGTTATGGAAAAAAATGCCAACATGGCACTGCCATATTTGGTATTGAAGTCACAAAGCGCATCATTTTTTTCATCATGCTTGGAATTTGGGACATGCTCTCACTGAGAGAGCATTGCGGAGGTTGAGGTGGGCGGGCGTGTATATTGTAGCGTCCGGAAGAGTTAGTGCTGGGTATTTGTTCTATTGTGTTTATGTTGTGTTACGGTGCGGATGTTCTCATCGAAATGTGTTCGTCATTCTTGTTGGGTTTGGGTTCACAGTGTGGCGCATATTTGTAACAGTGTTAAAGTTGTTAATACGGCGGCCACCCTCAGTGTGACCTGTATGGCTGTTGACCAAGTATGCGTTGCATTCACTTCAAAGCCATAGATATTATAGATTTGTGATTGGGCCGGCACGCAAAGGCAGTGACTTTAAGATTTATTGGCTCTCTGTACTCCTCCCTATGTCCGTGTACACAGCAGCGTTTTAGAAAGCCATACATTTTACTTTTTAAAACAGATACCGATAATTTATTAACCGATACCGATAATTTTTTATATTACTTTTTAAAGCATTTATCAGCCGATGACATCTCTAGTTCAGATTGTTTTTACATGTTATTGATGGCAGTGGTTCACTTCTTTTTACACCTGTATGACAATCAGAATGCTACAAATTGAGAGTATTAGAATTATCTCCACATGTGACCTTTGTGAGCTTGTTGATTTTAAATGACATTAGCTGTTTGTACACTGTTGAAAACACAGTAGTGCATCCAGGCTGGATATGTATCGGAATATCAATTTTTAGCTATGTAGCAGTGGTGCACAGTGTGTGCGTGCGTGCGTGTGTGTGTGTGCGTGTGTGTGTGTGTGTGTGTGTGTATGTGTGTGTGTGCCGCGTGGACCTGTGGACGCACAAACTGGCCGCTGGGGCCTGTAGTTGAGCCACTGTCAGAGGGATGCTTGTATTTTTCCACAGGCATGTCAGAGGATTACACAGTCCCTCTGCTGTTTCACTCACCCCTCTTACACACACACACACACACATCAAAGAAGCACTGAAAAAGGTGCACGCTGCAACACACACACACACACACACACACACACCCACACACACACACCTGCAGGGATGGCCGGTGGCAAGCATGGCCTTTGCATGTTCATACGACGCCCCCGGTCTTTGTTGGCTGCACTACAAAAACATGTTGGCCTTACACGTTTGTAGTAAAATAAAATATACTTTTAATATTATCATTATTTTATTTTATCATCAGTTTTTGTTGTTTTGTCATCATTTTCACCAGCGTTTCCCCCCATTGAAAACGATAGACATAGTCAAACAACTGATATTAAAAGGCCAATATGGGGGAATTTCAAGTATCGTACCTTCCGGTATTTAGGCCCCACCCACCAAATTTTAGAAGAAATTAATGATTTTACATGTATTAGCCGCACCGGACCATAATCCGCAGATATATACCAGTACGAAATATTTTATAAATACCTTAACTGTTTCCAAATAATGCCTGTCAGATGGCAGTAAAATGGCTGATCAAACAAAACGTAAGTCATCGTCATGGACCCCCAAGCTCAAGTGTTTGGTGAATATATACAACTGAAACAATGAAAATTAATGCCATTGTAAGTAAATAATGAATACTAATACAGACACTTGTAAATGTGTAAGCCTATCCGCGAATGCTAATGACGCTAGCTTGATTACATTACGATAGTGCGTACAAATATGCATGAAAACACTCGTACAGACATCACACATAGGACGGTTTAGTAATTATGAATAGCGACAGTTATATTTGTAAAACTTCAAACATTCCTTGTAGTGATGAATAAATAATTCCTTGTAGTGATGAATAAATAATACTTTCAAACAAACACTATGGACGGTTTTACTTCTGGTTCAAGGCACACAAAAGGAAGTACACTCAACCCGCAAAGAGTAAACTCGTCCACAAGACGGCGCATAGCACCAACAATAAAAAAATTCCAATGTCAGTGTTGAAAACTATTTTTTGAATACAAAATATTATGGCTGTTGGCGAAGAAAAATCCATAAATTAGCGGCACTGTTTTAAAAACCACAGGGGGCAAAGTGTAGGGGAAAAAGTAGTGACTTACAGTTGACAATATGGCAAGTGTAAAAAGAAGGTCATTACGGTAATAGTCATACAATCTATGTCATACATATTCATAAAATGTATGTCCTGGGCAAGATGTTAAAGTGCATCCGGCAGTGGAGGCTCCTCTATGGGGGTCTGGGGGCACTAGGAGGTTAACCCCTTTACTATTGTTCACCCCAGCTGGCCCTTGTCAAAGACCTAGTACCTGACTCCCTCCTAGCCAGGGATATGGTGAAGACGGTAGATTTAAGAACTACCACAACGGCTGCAATGCAGAAGAAGGCTGCAGCAGAAAAAGGTCCCCAGGCGTCTTGGACTCCATGCCATTGGACCCTGACCCGATTCTGTCAAGGATCGGGTGGTAACTGTCTGTGCACCAGTCTCCCCACGTAAAACAAAGTCACGCACAGGCATCCTCCATAAAGGGATACACCCCTACCAGGAGAACTGTCATACTCATTCGAGTGACCGCCGATGATTCATACAATCAATAATACAAATGGAAAAATATACATGATAGTTTTTAGGATTCCAAGTGTAAAAATAATATACATACATTGAAGAATTGTAAAAATAAAATTTTAAACTATCTGATGGCTGGCACGTCTAAAAATAAGTTAACCAGTCATTTATTCATCCATCCTTTATTCTGCTGCTTAAAAATATGAAGTCTATAAAGTATGTCTTCACTTTTTTCAGAGTTAGTTTGTGTCGAACCCCAAGATGCAGAGGAGGGAGGCATTTTGCAGGA
Organism: Nerophis ophidion; assembly: GCF_033978795.1. Taxonomy (NCBI): domain Eukaryota; kingdom Metazoa; phylum Chordata; class Actinopteri; order Syngnathiformes; family Syngnathidae; genus Nerophis; species Nerophis ophidion. The sequence goes on along the minus strand of NC_084630.1, from coordinate 268,626 downwards.
AAACATGATTTAACAACAAAGGGTTCCAACAAAAAGCGCGCACGTGGGCGGATAACAAACAAAAGGCCTAGCGTGGAAGCTAACAAGGTATCTAGCAGGAAACAGAAGTCGTACTTGTAAAATGAAAGAACAAACTGGAAGCAGGGAACAAAAAACAGTAGGCTACAAACAAACAAATATAGCTTACAGCTACGCCGCAAAGACACGACAAGGTACGACACGACAGGAGCGATAATATATGAAAAGAGCGACAAGAAGTGACATCGGCAAATCAATAATCCAGCACTGACTGGAGAAACAAAGCAGGTAAAATAGGAGCGGGCTGATTGACGCCAGGTGTGGCAGGTGCCAATCAGCCGCAGCTGAAGGAAAACAGCACACAGGGAGACAAACAGGAAACAGACAAAATAAGAGCGCTGACCGGAACTAAAAACAGGAAATACTAAACACACAGACGAAAAACTAAAACCGAAACAAACTGTCAGTGGCAAGCCTGACAACTTTAATGACAAATACGAGATTGAACCGTGTAAAAGTAAGCGTAAAAAGAAGTATTCATGTATTTATAATTATCATCGGAAAAAAGTATTCAGTCTCAACTTCAACAGATGTCAAGTTCATTTGAATTTTTAGGATCATCAACGGGCATGCAAGTGTAAAAAGAAGTCAAGCACTGCTAAAAAAAAAAACAAGCACCATACGCAAGTTTTGTGATGCTATCATGGCGTTTAAGGTAAACACTTAAACTTTTTTAGAAATGTTGGTGAAAGACAAAAACTCACCTTCATCAGGTCAAATTCCCAGATTCTCCAGGAAACGGTTCCACATTGTTGGAGTTTATAAGTTTCTGCCTATTCTTGACTGCACCCACCCAACCCCCATTCCACCACCCGCTCACCTTTTTGTCTTCCTGAGAGTTGTCGCCTCCAGTTTCCTCCTCCGCTGTCGGACCATGAAGTTGACTTGGAGACCAGCTGTGGGGCAAGAACACAAGTCAATGAGTTAGCATGTAGCATTAGCAGCCGGCCGGGTGCGAGGCCTTCAAGACCTTTAAAGGCCGACTGAAATGAGATGTTCTTATTTAAACGGGGATAGCAGGTCCATTCTATGTGTCATACTTCATCATTTCGCCATATTGCCATATTTTTGCTGAAAGGATTTAGTAGAGAACATCGATGATAAAGTTCGCAACTTTTGGTGCTGATAAAAAAGCCTTGCCTGTACCGGAAGTAGCAGACGATGATGTCACAAGTGTGAGGCCTCCTCACATTGTTTTTAATGGGAGCCTCCAACAAAAAAAGAGCTATTCGGACAATTTCCCCGTTAATTTGCACGAGGATGAAAGATTTGTGGATGATATTGATAGCGAAGGACTAGAAAAGAAAAAAAAAGCGATTGCATTGGGACGGATTCAGATGTTTTTAGACACATTTACTAGGATAATTCTGGGAATGCCTTATCCTTCTATTGTGTTGCTAGTGTTTTAGTGAGATTAAATAGTACCTGATAGTCGGAGGGGTGTCTTGAAACTCCACAGATCTCCGGTAAGAGGCGACTTTTTACCACAATTTTCTCACCAAAACCTGCTGGTTGATGAGTGGTCGGGATCCATGTTCGTTTGACCGTTCTGATCCATAGTAAAGCTTCACCTCCGGGAATTTTAAACAAGGAATCACCGTGTGTTTGTGTGGCTAAAGGATAAAGCTTCTCACCTCCATCTTTCTTCTCCATTATTAATTGAACAAATTGCAAAAGATTCAGCAACACAGATCTCCAGAATACTGTTTAATTGCGCGATGAAAAGAGACGACTTTTAGCCGCTGCGCTAATATTTCCTGACAGTCCGTGACGTCATTCCGCGACGTTTTCAACAAGAAACTTTTTACCACATTTTTCTCACCGAAACCTGCTGGTTGACATTTGGTCGGGATCCATGTTGGCTTGACCGCTGTGATCCATAGTAAAGTGTCACCTCCGGGATTTTTAAACAATTTAGTAAACTCAATCAATCAATCAATGTTTATTTATATAGCCCCAAATCACAAATGTCTCAAAGGACTGCACAAACCACTACGACTACGACATCCTCGGAAGAACCCACAAAAGGGCAAGGAGGGGGACCGAAAGCAATGGATGTGGAGCGGGTCTAACAAGATACTGTGAAAGTTCAACCCATAGTGGCTCCAACACAGCCGCGAGAGTTCAGTTCAAGCGGATCCAAGACAGCAGCGAGAGTCCCGTCCACAGGAAACCATCTCAAGCGGAGGCGGATCAGCAGCGTAGAGATGTCCCCAACCGATACACAAGAGAGCGGTCCATCCTGGGTCCCGACTCTGGACAGCCAGTACTTCATCCATGGTTATCGGACCGGACCCCCTCCACAAGGGAGGGGGGGACATAGGAGAAAGAAAAGAAGTGGCAGATCAACTGGTCTAAAAAGGAGGTCTATTTAAAGGCTAGAGTATACAAATGAGTTTTAAGGTGAGACTTAAATGCTTCTACTGAGGTGGCATCTCGAACTGTTACCGGGAGGGCATTCCAGAGTACTGGAGCCCGAACGGAAAACGCTCTATAGCCCGCAGACTTTTTTTGGGCTCTGGGAATCACTAATAAGCCGGAGTCCTTTGAACGCAGATTTCTTGCCGGGACATATGGTACAATACAATCGGCAAGATAGGCTGGAGCTAGACCGTGTAGTATTTTATACGTAAGTAGTAAAACCTTAAAGTCACATCTTAAGTGCACAGGAAGCCAGTGCAGGTGAGCCAGTACAGGTATATATGTATGTATATATGTATATAAAAGGTATATACAGTATAGGTATATATGTATGTATATATGTATATAAAGGTATATACAGTATAAGTATATATGTATGTATATATGTATATAAAGGTATATACAGTATAGGTATATATGTATGTATATATGTGTATAAAGGTATATACAGTATAGGTATATATGTATGTATATATGTGTATAAAGGTATATACAGTATAGGTATATATGTATGTATATATGTATATAAAGGTATATACAGTATAGGTATATATGTATGTATATATGTGTATAAAGGTATATACAGTATAGGTATATATGTATGTATATATGTATATAAAGGTATATACATGTATGTATATATGTATATAAAGGTATATACAGTATAGGTATATATGTATGTATATATGTATATAAAGGTATATACAGTACAGGCGTAATGTGATCAAACTTTCTTGTTCTTGTCAAAAGTCTAGCAGCCGCATTTTGTACCAACTGTAATCTTTTAATGCTAGACATGGGGAGACCCCAAAATAATACGTTACAGTAACCGAGACGAGACGTAACAAATGCATGGATAATGATCTCAGTGTCTTTAGTGGACAAAATGGAGCGAATTTTAGCGATATTACGGAGATGAAAGAAGGCCGTTTTAGTAACGCTTTTAATGTGTGCCTCAAAGGAGAGAGTTGGGTCAAAGATAATACCCAGATTCTTTACCGAGTCACCTTGTTTTATTATTTGGCTGTCAAATGTTAGAGTTGTATTATTAAATAGAGGTCGGTGTCTAGCAGGACCGATAATCAGCATTTCCGTTTTTTTGGCGTTGAGTTGCAAAAAGTTAGCGGACATCCATTGTTTAATTTCATTAAGACACGCCTCCAGCTGACTACAATCCGGCGTGTTGGTCAGCTTTAGGGGCATGTAGAGTTGGGTGTCATCAGCATAACAGTGAAAGCTAATACCGTAAACTAAGGCGGCCGTATTGTCATGTGTTGCAATGTTGATATTTCATCATTGATATATAAACTATCAGACTGCGTGGTGGCTAGTAGTGGCTTTCAGTAGGACTTTACCCAGCTCACCTCTGCGTACGCCTGCAACTCGGTCGATAGCCTAACTCCTGAACCTCTCTCTCTAAATGTTGTCTCTCCTTCCCCTAAGCAAAGTTTCCCAGAGCTGCTTAGAATTCCCAGAAGCCCCTCCACCAGCCTCACCCCATCGCACCTCAAAGCCACAGCCAGACACCCTGTTAGAGGCCATTACCATCACCGGCAAACCCCGTTCTAACAAGATGCAGACATTAGCAAATCCATACTTATTGCATCTGGGATGCTCTCCCAGTCTTGTAGACGATACGGAGGAGACGTATTAGCGTGACATATTAGGCCGGCAACAGGTCCTCAAGGTGAGACGCTACCCCTACGCTAAATTGACTTGGAAGCCTCGCGGGACCTGCTAGTACGACTCGAGCTGTGCTGGTCCGCGGCCGGAATGTATTGAGTTTCTGTGATGGCCGCTTAGCTTGTAGCGCTGCACGAAAGGGCGCCGCGCCTTACGCCCTCCCTCGCTTTCTCCTTTTCGATGGCTGACAGGAACCCTGACGACCGCAAGGCTGCAAGGATCAATAACAATGCACTGCACGGCGCTGCCAGCCAGACGCAAACACGGGGAGGTAGCGATGCACACACCCAAAGAGGCAGGACGGGCCTAGAGAGTCATCTGCAGGCATGTTGTTTTACACTGATGGCCTTTAACAGTACCAAAACAATCACTTATAGGTATTAAAGGCCTACTGAAATGAGATGTTCTTATTCAAACGGGGATAGCAGCTCCATTCTATGTGTCATACTTCATCATTTCGCCATATTTTTGCTGAAAGGATTTAGCAGAGAACATCCACGATAAAGTTCGCAACTTTTGGTCGCTAATAAAAAAGCCTTGGCTGTACCGGAAGTAGCAGACGATGTGCGCGTGACGTCACAGGTGTGAGGGCTCCTCACATTCTTTATAAAGTGAGCCACCAGCGGGAAGAGCTGTGTTGCTGAATCTTTTGCAATTTGTTCAATTAATAATGGAGACGTCAAAGAAGAATGCTGTTGGTGGAAAGCGGTGGATTGCAGCTGCCTTTAGCACTGAAACACAGCCGGTGTTTCTTTGTTTGTTGTGAAGCTTTAACACAGAGCGGTCAAGCCAACATGTTTCTCTACGTCAACCAGCAAGTTTTTGGATGATAAAATTGTGATATTAAGTCGGTTCTTACCGGAGACTTTAGTGGATTATACGACCTCCTCCTGCAGCTCAAAAAGGCAGCTGTGATCTTGGCTCCTCGGCTTCTCTCAGAGACACTGGCGTTTTCCGCAGCCATCCGACTTTCAGGTATGACTTTACAATCTCACCAAAACACTATTAAAACAATAAGGAGATAAGGGATCTTCCAGAATTATCATAGTAAATGTGTCTAATTACATCTGAAACGCTCACACTGGAGCCGTCGCCTTTTCTTTTTTTTCCTTTTTTTTTTAGTGCTTAAAAGCCTACTGAAATGAGATGTTCTTATTTAAACGGGGATAGCAGGTCCATTCTATGTGTCATACTTCATCATTTCACCATATTGTCATATTTTGCTGAAAGGATTTAGTAGAGAACATCCACGATAAAGTTTGCAACTTTTGGTCGCTAACAGAAAAGCCTTGCCTGTACCGGAAGTCGCAGACGATGACGTCACATGTTGATGACTCCTCACATATTCACATTGTTTATAATGGGAGCCTCCAACAAAAAGAGCTATTCGGACCAAGAAAACGACAATTTCCCCATTAATTTGAGCGAGGATGAAAGATTTGTGTTTGAGGATATTGACAGCGACGGACTAGGAAAAAAAAAAAAAAACGCGATTACATTAGGACGGATTCCAATGTTTTTAGACACATTTACTAGGATAATTCTGGGAAATCCCTTATCTTTCTATTGTGATGCTAGTGTTTTAGTGAGATTAAATAGTACCTGATAGTCGGTGGGGGGTGTCCACGGGTGTCTTGACGCCAGTGTCTCAGGGAAGTCGACAGCAGCTTTATGGATGGCAAAAGCTCAGCTGATATCCAGTAAGAAGCGACTTTTTAACACATTTTTCTCACCGAAAACTGCTGGTTGACATTCGGTCGGGATCCATGTTCGCTTGACAGCTGTGATCCATAAGAAAGCGTCACCTCCGGGAATTTTAATTAAGGAATCACCGTGTGTTTGTGTGGCTAAAGGCTAAAGCTTCCCAACTCCATCTTTCTTCTTTGACGTCTCCATTATTAATTGAACAAATTGCAAAAGATTCAGCAACACAGATGTCCAGAATACTGTTTAATTATGCGATTAAAGCAGACTACTTTTAGCTGTGTGTGTGTGCAGCGCTCATATTTCCTAACAGTCCGTGACATCACGCGTACACGTCATCATTACGCGACGTTTTCAAAAAAAAAGTCCCGGGAAATTTAAAATTGCAATTTAGTAATATTTCATCATTGATATACAAACTATCAGACTGCATGGTGGGTAGTAGTGGGTTTCAGTGGGCCTTTAACTCTAACTTTCCTCATCCATTAATCTTTCATCCTCGCTCAAATTAATGGGGAAATCGTCGCTTTCTCGGTCCGAATAGCTCTTGCTGCTAGAGGCTCCCATTAAAACAATGTGAGGATGTGAGGAGCCCTCACACTTGTGATGTCATCGTCTGCTACTTCCGGTACAGACAAGGCTTTTTTATTAGCGACCAAAAGTTGCTAACTTTGTCGTCGATGTTCTCTACTAAATCCTTTCAGCAAAAATATGGCAATATCGCCAAATGATGAAGTATGACACATAGAATGGAGCTGCTATCCCCGTTTAAATAAGAACATCTCATTTCAGTAGGTCTTTAACTTAAAAAGTACCCATCCCTAAACCTGACCACAGGCTCCATTGTTGGAAAGGGTCCCACACGTACGAGCAACGTCCTGCCGTGCTGATGCCCTGGTGGCTCCGAGGCCTCTCCCATGAACAAACAAGAGCGGCCCACCACTTCCCACCAACACCCTGGTGTCACAGAGGCCAGGCCCAGACATTGTGTGGCCCGACCGGCCCGCTGACAGAAGAAAAATAGACCCCCGAGCCCACCGGTGAGCTGCCGCCGGGTCACCGAGTTGACGTTTATTGAAGGAAATTGCGCGGAGGGGAGTCGGCCGTCCTGTCGTCACGTTCGCACACGCCGTTTGCAGCTAGTGGTCAGCGCTCGGACCTCCGGACGTCTATGCACAATAATAATAATTAAAGTCCTACTGAAAGCCACTACTAGCGACCACACAGTCTGATAGTTTATATATCAATGATGAAATATTAACATTGCAACACATGACAATACGGCCGCTTTAGTTTACTAAGTTGCAATTTTACATTTGCAATTTTACATTTCCCGGGAGTTTCTTCTTAAAAACGTTGTGTAATGATGACGTGTAAGCGTGATGTCACGGGCTGTTAGGAAATATGAGCGCTGCACACACACACAGCTAAAAGTAGTCTGCTTTAATCGCATAATTACACAGTATTCTGGACATCTGTGTTGCTGAATCTTTTGCAATTTGTTAATAATGGAGTAGAAAGATGGAGTTTGGAAGCTTTAGCCTCTAGCCACACAAACACATGGTGATTCCTTGTTTAAAATTCCCGGAGGTGACACTTTACTATGGATCACAGCGGTCAAGCGAACATGGATCCCGACCGAATGTCAACCAGCAGGTTTCGGTGAGAAAATTGTGGTAAAAAGTCGCTTCTTACCGGAGATCAGCTGAGCTTGTGCCGTCCATAAAGCTGCCGTTGACTTCCCTGAGACACTGGCGGTGGACGTACACCTCCGACTATCAGGTTGACTGTTAAACTCACTAAAACACTAGCAACACAATAGAAAGATAAGGGATTTCCCCAGAATTTATACTAGTAAATGTGTCTAAAAACATCGGAATCTGTCCCAATGCAATCGCGTTTTTTTGTTTTTTTTTATCAGTCCGTCGCTGTCAATATCCTCAAACATGAATCTTTCATCTTCGCTCAAATTAATGGGGAAATTGTCGTTTTCTCGGTCCGAATAGCACTTTTTGTTAGAGGCTCCCATTGTAAACAATGTGATGATGTGAGGAGTCATCAACTTGTGATGTCATCGTCTGCTACTTCCGGTCGAGGCTTTTGTCTTCGCACCTGAAGTAGCCAACTTTATCGTGGATGTTCTCTACTAAATCCTTTCAGCAAAAATATGGCAATATGGGGAAATGATGAAGTATGACACATAGAATGGAGCTGCTATCCCCGTTTAAATAAGAACATCTCCTTTCAGTAGGCCTTTAAATAGGAATTCAAGTCACAAAGTGACACCGGCTTAAAAAAAAAAAACTGGTCGGGAGCACCGAGCAGACACAAAGCGGTTGAAATCCCGTGCAAAAGAAAAGTATCTACACTATGTCCAAATTCCTCTTCAAATGAATGATGATGGATGAATATTTGTGGGCCGCGAGGAGCTGAGAGGGGGGGGGGGTGCAGAGTTTAGTGGACCGTGAGGAACAATGAAAATCTAAAAAGGAGAAGTGGAGTGAAATAGATTGAGTGTGCTGAGCTCCAGATGTGCCGAGGATGGATCAAACATCTGCCGAGTGCGTTTTGTGGTCTCGGATGACCCCCGCCGTCCAAGCGCTCTCGCCACAGTCCTCCGCTTTGATAAAAAATGAAGTCACGGGTTCGATTGCCTACCTCTGCCGCTGACTTTTTGATGGTCTGCAGCACTTCTGGCTGTATTTGATAACAATACCATGGCAACTCGTGTTTGTTTTTGGCAAAGAGATTGAGAACACACGACTGGGACCCCGGCGCCACTTCCTGTCGTAGCCACATAAACAAGAACATGCTCTCGGCCGTGCGAGGGGTGGATTGTGTCCTGGAGCACGGTGTCATTTACGCCGCAGTCTCTAAAAGTAGGCAGAGTTGGTCATGGGGGAGCGTTTTGTGCCTGATGTGACGGTGATGATACAAAAGCATGTCTTTTTTTAGAAATGTGGAGAAAATTGTGTCAATTATCACAAAATTATAATAAAAAGAAATTATATATATTTTTTAAATCATTATATTGTGTACTGATTGGAATCATCCCCCAAAAAATTAATAAAAATAAAATTAGGTTTTTGCATTGGCATTTTATTGAAAAAAACTAAACTTTTTTTTTACCAGTTCACATCAAAAAGTTTGCGTTTTTAATCTTTTTTTTTTTTTTACTGAGAAACTATGAAAACATTTTCCTTTATGCATAAATGTTTTTTTTATCTTTAACGTTTAATCTTGTATATTATCCATCCATCCATTTTCTACTGCTTATTCCCTTTGGGGTTGCTGGTGCCTATCTCAGCTACAATCGGGCGGAAGGCGGAGTACACTCTGGACAAGTCGCCACCTCATCGCAGGGCCAACACAGATAGACAACATTCACACACTAGGGACCATTTAGTGTTGCCAATCATTATGCAGATCATAAATAAGAATATATTTTAAAAGCCCACATTAGAGTTTTTCATTTCAAAAAATGTGTCAAATTACATAAATATGAAAACATTCAGCCTTGTATGCTTAAAACATTTTTTTTTTTTATTATATTAATGTATCTAAATACAGCCCTGCGATGAGGTGGCGACTTGTCCAGGGTGTACCCCGCTTTCCGCCCGATTGTAGCTGAGATAGGCACCAGCGCCCCCGAAGGGAATAAGCGGTAGAAAATGGATGGATGGATGGTATCTAAAAAGCTAACTATGGATTTGACATATTCATGTGTGCAAATTCCATGCATGCTGACAATGAGAGATTTACAAAAAAACTATGTGAAATTTCAGTGAACTTTATTTTTTTTTACAAAACTAAAATAAAACCAACATGTCTTATGTGAGTGTGAATGTTGTCTGTCTGTGTTGGCCCCGCGATGAGGTGGCGACTTGTCCAGGGTGTACCCCGCCTTCCGCCCGATTTTAGCTGAGATAGGCACCAGCGCCTCCGGCCACCCAAAGGGTAATACGCGGTAGAAAATGGATGGATGGATGTCTTATTAAAATAAATTAAATACCACTGTGCTATTATAATTATTTTCTTCACACATGGTAATAAAAAAAATGATGCATGTAGTGCAACACTAGTGACAGACTGGGGCTCCTTTGAGGGCGCCCCCGAGCCCTTGTGAGCCGAACATGTAGTGCAACACTAGTGACAGACTGGGGCTCCTTTGAGGGCGCCCCCGAGCCCTTGTGAGCCGAGCATGTAGTGCAACACTAGTGACAGACTGGGGCTCCTTTGAGGGCGCCCCCGAGCCCTTGTGAGCCGAGCATGTAGTGCAACACTAGTGACAGACTGGGGCTCCTTTGAGGGTTCCCCCGAGCCCTTGTGAGCCGAGCATGTAGTGCAACACCAGTGACAGACTGGGGCTCCTTTGAGGGCGCCCCCGAGCCCTTGTGAGCCGAGCATGTAGTGCAACACTAGTGACAGACTGGGGCTCCTTTGAGGGCGCCCCCGAGCCCTTGTGAGCCGAGCATGTAGTGCAACACTAGTGACAGACTGGGGCTCCTTTGAGGGCGCCCCCGAGCCCTTGTGAGCCGAGCATGTAGTGCAACACTAGTGACAGACTGGGGCTCCTTTGAGGGCGCCCCCGAGCCCTTGTGAGCCGAGCATGTAGTGCAACACTAGTGACAGACTGGGGCTCCTTTGAGGGCGCCCCCGAGCCCTTGTGAGCCGAGCATGTAGTGCAACACTAGTGACAGACTGGGGCTCCTTTGAGGGCGCCCCCGAGCCCTTGTGAGCCGAGCATGTAGTGCAACACTAGTGACAGACTGGGGCTCCTTTGAGGGCGCCCCCGAGCCCTTGTGAGCCGAGCATGTAGTGCAACACTAGTGAGACTGGGGCTCCTTTGAGGGCGTCCCCGAGGCCTTGTGAGCCGAGCATGTAGTGCAACACTAGTGACAGACTGGGGCTCCTTTGAGGGCGCCCCCGAGCCCTTGTGAGCCGAACATGTAGTGCAACACTAGTGACAGACTGGGGCTCCTTTGAGGGCGTCCCCGAGGCCTTGTGAGCCGAGCATGTAGTGCAACACTAGTGACAGACTGGGGGTCCTTTGAGGGCGCCCCCGAGCCCTTGTGAGCCGAGCATGTAGTGCAACACTAGTGAGACTGTGGCTCCTTTGAGGGCGCCCCCGAGCCCTTGTGAGCCGAGCATGTAGTGCAACACTAGTGAGACTGGGGCTCCTTTGAGGGCGTCCCCGAGCCCTTGTGAGCCGAGCATGTAGTGCAACACTAGTGACAGACTGGGGCTCCTTTGAGGGCGTCCCCGAGGCCTTGTGAGCCGAGCATGTAGTGCAACACTAGTGACAGACTGGGGATCCTTTGAGGGCGCCCCCGAGCCCTTGTGAGCCGAACATGTAGTGCAACACTAGTGACAGACTGGGGCTCCTTTGAGGGCGCCCCCGAGCCCTTGTGAGCCGAGCATGTAGTGCAACACTAGTGACAGACTGGGGCTCCTTTGAGGGCGTCCCCGAGCCCTTGTGAGCCGAGCATGTAGTGCAACACTAGTGACAGACTGGGGCTCCTTTGAGGGCGCCCCCGAGGCCTTGTGAGCCGAGCATGTAGTGCAACACTAGTGACAGACTGGGGCTCCTTTGAGGGCGTCCCCGAGCCCTTGTGAGCCGAGCATGTAGTGCAACACTAGTGACAGACTGGGGCTCCTTTGAGGGCGCCCCCGAGGCCTTGTGAGCCGAGCATGTAGTGCAACACTAGTGACAGACTGGGGCTCCTTTGAGGGCGCCCCCGAGCCCTTGTGAGCCGAACATGTAGTGCAACACTAGTGACGGACTGGGGCTCCTTTGAGGGCGCCCCCGAGCCCTTGTGAGCCGAGCATGTAGTGCAACACTAGTGACAGACTGGGGCTCCTTTGAGGGCGCCCCCGAGCCCTTGTGAGCCGAGCATGTAGTGCAACACTAGTGACAGACTGGGGCTCCTTTGAGGGCGCCCCCGAGGCCTTGTGAGCCGAGCATGTAGTGCAACACTAGTGACAGACTGGGGCTCCTTTGAGGGCGCCCCCGAGCCCTTGTGAGCCGAACATGTAGTGCAACACTAGTGACGGACTGGGGCTCCTTTGAGGGCGCCCCCGAGCCCTTGTGAGCCGAGCATGTAGTGCAACACTAGTGACAGACTGGGGCTCCTTTGAGGGCGCCCCTGAGCCCTTGTGAGCCGAGCATGTAGTGCAACACTAGTGAGACTGGGGCTCCTTTGAGGGCGCCCCCGAGCCCTTGTGAGCCGAGCATGTAGTGCAACACTAGTGAGACTGGGGCTCCTTTGAGGGCGCCCCCGAGCCCTTGTGAGCCGAGCATGTAGTGCAACACTAGTGAGACTGGGGCTCCTTTGAGGGCGCCCCCGAGCCCTTGTGAGCCGAGCATGTAGTGCAACACTAGTGAGACTGGGGCTCCTTTGAGGGCGTCCCCGAGGCCTTGTGAGCCGAGCATGTAGTGCAACACTAGTGACAGACTGGGGCTCCTTTGAGGGCGCCCCCGAGCCCTTGTGAGCCGAACATGTAGTGCAACACTAGTGACAGACTGGGGCTCCTTTGAGGGCGCCCCCGAGCCCTTGTGAGCCGAGCATGTAGTGCAACACTAGTGACAGACTGGGGCTCCTTTGAGGGCGTCCCCGAGCCCTTGTGAGCCGAGCATGTAGTGCAACACTAGTGACAGACTGGGGCTCCTTTGAGGGCGCCCCCGAGCCCTTGTGAGCAGAGCATGTAGTGCAACACTAGTGACAGACTGGGGCTCCTTTGAGGGCGTCCCCGAGCCCTTGTGAGCCGAGCATGTAGTGCAACACTAGTGACAGACTGGGGCTCCTTTGAGGGTTCCCCCGAGCCCTTGTGAGCCGAGCATGTAGTGCAACACCAGTGACAGACTGGGGCTCCTTTGAGGGCGTCCCCGAGGCCTTGTGAGCAGAGCATGTAGTGCAACACTAGTGACAGACTGGGGCTCCTTTGAGGGCGCCCCCGAGCCCTTGTGAGCCGAGCATGTAGTGCAACACTAGTGACAGACTGGGGCTCCTTTGAGGGCGTCCCCGAGGCCTTGTGAGCAGAGCATGTAGTGCAACACTAGTGACAGACTGGGGCTCCTTTGAGGGCGCCCCCGAGCCCTTGTGAGCCGAGCATGTAGTGCAACACTAGTGACAGACTGGGGCTCCTTTGAGGGCGCCCCCGAGCCCTTGTGAGCCGAGCATGTAGTGCAACACTAGTGACAGACTGGGGCTCCTTTGAGGGCGCCCCCGAGCCCTTGTGAGCCGAGCATGTAGTGCAACACTAGTGACAGACTGGGGCTCCTTTGAGGGCGCCCCCGAGCCCTTGTGAGCCGAGCATGTAGTGCAACACTAGTGACAGACTGGGGCTCCTTTGAGGGCGCCCCCGAGCCCTTGTGAGCCGAGCATGTAGTGCAACACTAGTGAGACTGGGGCTCCTTTGAGGGCGTCCCCGAGGCCTTGTGAGCAGAGCATGTAGTGCAACACTAGTGACAGACTGGGGCTCCTTTGAGGGCGCCCCCGAGCCCTTGTGAGCCGAGCATGTAGTGCAACACTAGTGACAGACTGGGGCTCCTTTGAGGGCGCCCCCGAGCCCTTGTGAGCCGAGCATGTAGTGCAACACTAGTGACAGACTGGGGCTCCTTTGAGGGCGCCCCCGAGCCCTTGTGAGCCGAGCATGTAGTGCAACACTAGTGACAGACTGGGGATCCTTTGAGGGCGCCCCCGAGCCCTTGTGAGCCGAGCATGTAGTGCAACACTAGTGACAGACTGGGGATCCTTTGAGGGCGTCCCCGAGCCCTTGTGAGCCGAACATGTAGTGCAACACTAGTGACAGACTGGGGCTCCCTTGAGGGCGCCCCCGAGTGCTTGTGAGCCGAGCATGTAGTGCAACACTAATGACAGACTGGGGCTCCTTTGAGGGCTCCCCCGAGCCCTTGTGAGCCGAGCATGTAGTGCAACACTAGTGACAGACTGGGGATCCTTTGAGGGCGCCCCCGAGCCCTTGTGAGCCGAGCATGTAGTGCAACACTAGTGACAGACTGGGGATCCTTTGAGGGCGCCCCCGAGCCCTTGTGAGCCGAGCATGTAGTGCAACACTAGTGACAGACTGGGGATCCTTTGAGGGCGTCCCCGAGCCCTTGTGAGCCGAACATGTAGTGCAACACTAGTGACAGACTGGGGCTCCCTTGAGGGCGCCCCCGAGTGCTTGTGAGCCGAGCATGTAGTGCAACACTAATGACAGACTGGGGCTCCTTTGAGGGCTCCCCCGAGCCCTTGTGAGCCGAGCATGTAGTGCAACACTAGTGACAGACTGGGGATCCTTTGAGGGCGCCCCCGAGCCCTTGTGAGCCGAGCATGTAGTGCAACACTAGTGAGACTCCAGACTCCAGTTAATGGTCCTGCATCTTCCTGGCAGCATGTCAATAACGCCTCTGATCACATTAAGTAAAGAGTCCATTAGCTTATTCTCTTATTCCTCTTGCAAGCGCTGCACGCCGGGGAGTGCCCGAAACTTTCCCCTCCATCCCTTGCTCACGCAGAACTTGGGTTTGGCGCGAGGCTTCTGTTGCATGTTTTGCTGCAGAGGCTCTGTGCAAAAAAATTAGGGCACAGCTGACGTTGATACGAGGAGGCGGGGAGGGGCGAGAAAAGCAGGTTGTCGACCAGCTTAGACGCCTCGTTGCCCTCTTATCCAGCCTACGGGGGCGGTGGTGGGGGCCCCGCATCTGTCTGGCAGGCCCCCGCGACAGATCTGGCTGCCCGGCACATCACACGAATCATCCTCAATTAATGGGAACCATCAGGCGCTCCCACCTTCTCTCAGGCATTCCCCCTGGCTCAACTCCTGGTCCACTGAGTTTTACACAAAAAAAAAAAAAAAGGGAACATGGTAAGCTTGCCGAGCAGGGGGGGGCGAGAGGGTGGAATCAATACATCAGTTGAGAACAGACTCGCATTCAAAAGCGCTGCGAGCTAGTCGGTCCGGTTCTGAACTCTGCAGGATCGTTCAGGCTGCTACACCGGGGGCCTGAAATGGCTTCCATGTGCTGTCCATCTGCATCTCCGCTGGGTTCTGTCCAAACGACTGTCCTTTCCACTTTTTAAAGATGCCGAGGGATGGCTTCAGAACGAAACAAAAAAGGGGATGGCGGCGATATGCTGCAGGTCGGAGGGGTCAGATCAATCAGACGTTTGGAAATCTCGATGTATTTTCTTCCCCCAAATGACAGATTTACTCGGTTACAGATAATGAAAAAAGACAACTCGAAGGGAAAAGTTTACCTGAGGCCACCTGGATAATAGGCAAGGGTAGACCGTGACTTATCTGCCCCACCACCTTCGCGGTCTGCAACCAGACCATAAATCTTCCTCTGGTCGATTGGTGTGCCCTCAGCGCCTAACAACTAACACACAAGCCATGAATTTTTAACCACAGACATGACTTAAATCAGACTGAGGGCCCAACAGCTCCTTTCCCTCCTTGGCCATACCGTTCAGTCCGTCACAGTACGAACCAGGCAAAGACGGATCCAGCCTGAGTCTCTACCGCGTTTCTTAACCATTGTTGGGCTGTGAGTGCCCCCTACAGGGTCGCCAAATAAGCTGTGGTAGTACGCAGTTGTAAAGGTTGAATGTGTCAAAGCACGCTGGGGCCCTCGACAAGAAGGGACAGAGCCGCCGCTACTTCCTCAGGAGGCTAGGATCCTTCAACGTCTGTACAAAGATGTTCTACGAGTCTGTGGTGGCGAGCGCTTTCTTGTACGCCGTGTCTTGCTGGGACAGCGGGCTATGAGTGAGGGACGCAAACAGACTGGACAAGTTGGTAAAGAAGGCCAGTAACGTGGTGGGAGTGGAGCTGGACTCTCTGGGGGTGGTGTCAGAGAGGAGAAGTCTAGCAAAACTCCTAGCCATTGTGGACAACACCTCCCACCCACTACACTCGGACCTTGCGGAGAGAATTAGCATGTTCAGTGGAAGGCTCAGACTTCCAAAATACAACACGGAATGACACAGGGGGTCCTTCATACTGACAGCTATCAGACTGTATAATGCATATGTTCCTTGACTGCACTTAAATGTAGAATATATGTAAAATATATATATTATATTATTTATTATATTATTTATTATTATCATTGTTTATTGTGAGCGAACTGTGGTGCTGAATTTCCCCCAGGGATCAATAAAGTACATTCTATTCTATTCTAATGCACTTTTCCACCACTTGTGGCACTAATGACATTCTCAAACAAACAGAAGAAGTCTGGAGCTAAAGTCAGAGAAAAGTTTGAGCACAAAAAATATGACTAAAGTGGTAAAGCTGTGTTTTTTATTTGCACTTAAATTCCATCCAGTTTAAGAAACATGGTTGTAATTTATTATTCATTTAGTTACAATTTTTTTTTTTTTTAACATTGCATATTTGTATGTACATTTATTTTTTTCCCAGTTTCCTTTCTTTGGCCGTGTATTTATTTGATTAGTGTTTACTGTATCTTTGTAAACAGCCTGACCTAAACCTTAATAATCCTTGTGATTAACACGTGCGTTTTATCCTGTCAAACTGTAAATAAGTTAGGTAAAATTACTAATTCAGTGCAAATATTTGAGTGGAGTGGAAAAGTTGGGCCCCAAAAAGGTTAGGAACCGCCAAAATGTAAACAAACATCATTGGTGGATCTACCCCGAACATCCACTATAATGATACCAAGTACAGGACCATATCTAGTCATGATAACAGTGATATTTTTTGCCATCACAACATCTTTTGTTTTAAAAAAATGTATGTTTATAAACTCAGGAAATATGTCCCTGGACACATGAGGACTTTGAACATGACCAATGTATGATCTTGTAACGACTTGGTATGGGATTGATACCCAAATTTGTGGTATCATCTAAAACCAATGTAACGCATCCGAACAGAAGAATAAATTATTACATTTTAACAAAAGTGTAGATAGAACATGTTCAAAGAAAATAAGCAAATATTAACAAGAACATCAGCAATTCATTTTCTACCACTTGTCCTTATTTTTAACAAAATAATAGAATTGAAAATGACACAATATGTTACTGCATACGTCAGACTAAATTAGTCTGAATTACTAATAAAAGACAAGTTGTTTAGTATGTTCACTATTTTATTTAAGGACAACTTGCAATAAGAAACATGTTTAATGTTCCCTAAGATTTTTGGTTAAAATAAAGCCAATAATGCCATTTTTTTTATTTTTTATTAAGATATTCCTGCTCATTTCTTGTAAAACATTTCTCACAATATTGCATTTAAAAAAAAATATTGATTGGCAACACTAAATTGGCCCTAATGTGTGAGTGTGAGTGTGAATGTTGTCTGTGTTGGCCCTGTGATGAGGTGGCGACTTGTCCAGGGTGTACCCCGCCTTCCGCCCGATTGTAGCTGAGATAGGCGCCAGCGCCCCCCCGCAACCCCAAAAAGGAAATAAGCGGTAGTAAATGGATGGATGAATATGAATATATATATATATGTCTTGATTGGATTATCCAGAGAATAGTGCTCGATACCGTGGTAGAGCGCAATATGTAGGTGTGGGAAAAATCACAAGACTACTTCATCTCTACAGAACTGTTTCATGAGGGGTTCCCTCAATCATCAGGAGATTTTTATTTTTTATTTATTTATTTTTTCTCAAATCTCCTGATGATTGAAGGAACCCCTCATGAAACAGTTCTACAGAGATAAAGTAGTCTTGTGATTTTTCCCACACTTACATATACATACATACATATATACATATATATACATACATACACACACATATGTATACATACACACACACATATATATATTATATATATATATATATATATATATACCCCTTTTTTTTTTTATTAAATCAGCATTAAAATATACAAGATACACTTTCAATTAGTGCATCAATTCACCCCCCCACCCCCACGAAAAAAAACCTCCCTCCCCCATTTACACTCATCCACACCCACTCACAACACAAAAAAAAGTGTTTCTTTTTGCAACCAAAATTCTGGTTCCCACAACATATATAACACAGTCTGCAAGGGACACAGTCCCTGAAACACACATGATTGTGTGTCGCCGGTCCACTAACATTATCATTAATTACAATTTTTTATGTAATTGTTTTATAATATTTTACTTAATTTTTTGTCTAAGAAAATGTTTTTATTTTTTTTATTTTATTTATAAAATTAAAAAAAGGACCTTATCTTCACCAGACCAGGTTGATAATGAAATTAGACCCGTCAAAAAGGTTTTTAAAAGCAGGTCCAGTCCAGATAATGTCCAAGTCGGGCTCAGCAACACACACCTTCATCCATGTACGACAACACAAAATTGGGGAAACAGATTGCATATAATTTATAAACAAAATAACATTTTCATAAAAAGCATTTGTGTATAGTCCACATTATGTCCAAGTCAGACTCAACAACACACACTTTCATTTTGTACACACAAAAATAGGGAACACAACAACAGATAGCATATATGTTGCTGTTGTTGCATATCTATTAACATAATTACATTTTCACAACAAACTTTTAAGGATTTCCCATCTTTTTTGGCATCATTATCGTTGTCGATCATGTATCTTTCTAAAGTTAAAAAAATGCCATTTTTTGTTGTCCCCTTTAGTTAGAAAAGTACTGAAAAGTATCGAAATAATTTTGGTAGCTGTAGCAAAATATTAGTATCGGGACAACACTACTTTGTACACATTCTCACAATATATTTCCATACAACGTCCTCGTCGCCGCCATGTTTAGTTTGAAATAAACGACATGACCTCCCAGACGTCATGAGGGTTTATCCATGACCAAGCGAGGTGGCTTCAGTCGGAATGTTCCGAGGTTAGCGCTGGACCGGGGACACGCCAGGAAAGTTTGGAGCCATCACACAAAAACCGTGGCCGGGGCGTCACGGACAGACGAGGGTTCTCACAATGGCAAAGTGAAGCATGGGAACCGCATCGATTCACCAATCACCTTGCAGTGGATGCGATCTCCAGCGGGCCCCCAGGGAAGCCACATTGATTTCCGAGCCCGTCTCTCAGATCCAGTTCCTTAAAAGAAAAAGAAGAAAAAAAACCAAGTGCCGTATCCTTGTGTTCGTCACTTCAAGGAAGGTTAAGCAGAAGTTCCTTGTGATCTGAGAAGGTCTTGAACCTTGCCTCTTCCCTTTTTCCATATTCCTGCCCCCCCCCCCGACATCTCGGGGGCCGTATGAATAATGCAGAGGATCTAGTGGCGAGCGCGGTGCCCAGGGGGGATGCTTTCGCACAAAGCTCACTGCCTGGAGCCATCACATCAGAGGCCAAGAGCTCCCAGGACGCACTCTGTTCCCCCATTGGCTCCCTCGCCGTGGGTCAGAGGTCAGAGGCGAGCGACTAGCTCCACTTTCTTTCTCCTGTGATGGACCGCTGGGAAATCAGGAGCCGTGTCCAGACGTGGGTGGAGGACATTTGTAAGAATCAGAGAGGTTGAAACTTGCAGTGTGTGATCATGCTAAGTAGCTGCACATCACAGGCCCGTGACCCCCGCAGCTCGCCGCCATCTTCTTTGTCTTGCCAAAAAGTCTGTTTGCTACACCGACTACGAAAAACCCAGCGATCGATAATGATGCCGCACTTCTGGGTTCCGGCGTGAAAACTTTGAGAAGGTGTGCAGAGAGTCAGCGATGTGCGCCTTGCAGCTGTCTTCCATTCCACGCGATAGCAGACATTTTGCTTGACTTCTTGTCACTACCGGCAGATTCTATGGCAAGTTTCGAGTCGTAATTTGGTGCAGTAAACAAAACTAAGGAATTGGTTTTAGCCCTCTGAGTTATTTTGTGAAAACATTTTTCATTTTGTGCCAAATAAATCACTGGTTCCCAAACTTTTTACACCAACTCTTGGCTCTCCAAGTACCACCACAATGACCAACAATAAAATACAGTAGCGTAGTAGGCCTGAGTATACATTAAAAACGAGGCACAGGTTTTATTTTTGCATGTGCATTTAAAGGCCTACTGAAATGAAATGTTCTTATTTAAACGGGAGATAGCAGCTCCATTCTATGTGTCATACTTCATCATTTCGCCATATTGCCATATTTTTGCTGAAAAGGATTTAGTAGAGAACATCGACGATAAAGTTTTCAAACTTTTGGTCGCTAATAAAAAAAGCCTTGCCTGTACCGGAAGTAGCAGACGATGTGCGCGTGACGTCACGGGTTGTGGAGCTCCTGACATCTGACCATTGTTTACAATCATGGCCACCAGCAGCAAGAGTGTGATTCGGACCGAGAAAGCGACAATTTCCCCATTAATTTGAGCGAGGATGAAAGATTTGTGGATGAAGATAGTGAGAGTGAAGGACTAGAAAAAAAAAAGAGGGCAGTGGGAGCGATTCAGATGTTATTAGACACATACTAGGATAATTCTGGAAAATCCCTTATCTGCTTATTGTGTTACTAGTGTTTTAGTGAGATCATATAGTCGTACATGAAAGTCTGAGGGGTGTGGCCACGGGTGTGGTGACCGCCAGTGTCTCTGAGGGAAGCCACGGGGGAGGCAAGAGAGTCACAGCTGCCTCTTTGACAACTGCAGGAGGAACGACACAAGCTCCACTCATGTCTACGGTAAGAGCCGACTTATTACCACAATTTTCTCACCGAAACCTGCCGGTTGACATGTGGTAGGGAACCATGTTTGCTTGACCGCTCTGTTCCATAGTAAAGCTTCACTTTTGGGAATGTAAACAAGGAAACGCCGGCTGTGTTTGTGTTGCTGAACGCAGCTGCAATACAACGCTTTCCACCAACGTCTTTCTTCTTTGATGTCTCCATTATTAATTGAACAAATTGCCTAAGATTCAGCAACACAGATGTCCAGAATACTGTGTAATTATGTGATTAAAGCAGACTACTTATAGCTGGGATCTGTACTGGAAGAAAATGTCCACTACAACCCGTGACGTCACACGCACGCGTCATCATTCCGCGGCCGTTTTCAACAGGATACATCGGAGGGAAATTTAAAATAGCATTTTAGTAAACTAAAAAGGCTGTATTGGCATGTAGTTTACAAGTTTATTCACAATACCATATAACGTTTACAATAGTGGTGAATATCATCATTTAAAGATGTTGGTACGTGAAAGGGTCCCCCAAATAAGCTAGAAGAAGCTTTTGACAGGGGGGCCAAAGGACAATATATACATGGAAAGATCAAATATGGTAGCAAGCACAACAACGAAAAACAAAACAACAACAACGCTATATGATAAACACAAGATAATAGTACTAAAGCAAGCATACACGTACATACATACATACATTCAACCATGCAAAACCCAACAGTAGTCTACCCCACATGAAGCATTAAAGATATGTGGTTAATTGGTCATTTTTCAGTTCCTTTTTGAAGTTGGAGAATGGATACAGCATCTTGAGGCTCTCATTAAGCTGGTTGTGTTGCAATGTTAATATTTCCTCATTGATATATAAACTTTCCGACTGCGTGGTCGCTAGTAGTGGCTTTCAGTAGGCCTTTAATATTTTTGGCCAATATAACATTACACAGTTTGAACAGTAACACTGTGTTTGAATATAGGAAAATAAAACACCGTAGTGTATTCAGGTGATTATTTGGTGTGCTATGAAGGCTACGCTAACACTGCAAGGTCGGATGTCCGATTCAGATTTTTTAAGTCAGTTTCGATCTTTTTAGTGGTCGTTCACATTACAAAAAAAAAAAGTGATTTCTAATGTGAATGCAATCTGACCCATAAGCGGTCATGGCGTCATGGAAATAAACACGGCTTCCACTCCAGTCGGTCTCAGTACTGGCACATCTGTGGCAATTTCAAGGATTTTGTGCAAACAAATGTAACATTTTCTGAAGCGAATTATTGAATAAGAAAGAAGGGGACAAATATTTTGGTTCTGGCATTTTTGTACGAGATATTTTGCTCCGATGTCTGCTTGAAGAGCGTGTCTATGAGCGAGCAGTTGGAGACAAGAGTTGCTAAAACATTAGTTTTCTACTTTGAGGTCAACTATTTATTTTGTGACCACCTTTTTTGGCAAATACTTATGGTACTTATCACTTTTCGATCACGTCCTGGTCAGATGAATGCGACCTGATTGTGAGAGTGTTCGCATATTATATATATACACATATATATATACATATATACATACATACATACATATACATATATATATATATATATATATATATATATATATATATACATACACATATATACATACATGTATATACATACACATATATACATATATATATATACATACACATATATATATATATACATACATATATATATATATACACATACATACATATATATATATATACACATACATACATATATATATATATACACATACATACATATATATATATACACATACATACATATATATATATACACATACATACATATATATATATATACACATACATACATATATATATATACACATACATACATATATATATATATACACATACATACATATATATATATACACATACATACATATATATATATACACATACATACATATATATATATATACACACACACACACACACACACAAACACACACTTATTTCCACATACGAAAGAGGCATCGGTCGGATATGAAAATTCAGAATTGCACTGTTCACACAGACATGAAAGAATGTAGATACAAGTGGCATATGGGCAAAAAAAATTCTGAATAAACGTGCAGTGTGAACAAGGCCTAGATGGAGCCCCTGTACCAGTTTGAGAATCCTGAAACAAATAAACATAAGAATAATAATAGGATTTGTAATAACAGCTGTGATTTTACTTAGGGAAAAACGTTGTCCATTTGTAGAAGGAGAGTCAACGAGAATGCGAGATCCTGTGGATGTGATAAAAAAAAGGTAGCGTGTGCTTTGTATTACTTGGCCGTTGAGGGAAAACTACGGAAAACGGCAAATGCTTTTGGAAAGCAGACTGTATCAGTTATTGTTCGCTATGTACAGTATGTCGCGGACTCAACGTCTAGGTCCAGAGTATATAGTTACCGAAAAGGAATGGACAATGATGGTGAAGGCAAAATAGTGAGGACAGTCCTGACCAGTTATCTAGAGCCCTAGTTTGATTGATGTAAAATGTTCTTTATCATATTGTTTACGTGTCTAATAAAGATTAATTTATGATGGCCCAGGTGTGATTTACTACAATACTGGATTCCAGTTCATTGAAATAGCACAACACTGGATATTGTTAAGATAAGTTACATTTAAGAACTCGCACACAAAGCAACACTGGAGATGTGTGCATTTTCCGCACATGCGTAGTAGGTCGCGTTGTCGGTGGTCGAAGAAGGGAGAGGTTCTTCAACGCTGGCATTGTTGTAAGTGGACACAGATAAGGTTAGGTGGGATTTACCCTGGATAGCGGAGCCCTAGTGTGTGTGAGACTATCAGTGGTACTTTAACTTTAAATACAGGCGCTCTGCAAACTACCTGTCAGTCGGCTCCGGTCTGCACAATACAGGATAACTAGGGATGTCCGATACTTCCGGACCGACGATGTTATCGGCCGATAAATCCTTTAAAATGAAATGACTAGGGGGGTGTGGGAAAAAATCCATTCGAATTTGAATCGCGATTCTCACGTTGTGCGATTCAGAATCTATTCTCTTGTTTAAAACAATTTTTATTTTTTCAAATCAATCCAACAAACCACTACATAACAATCCAATTCCAAAAGCAAACCTGAGCCAGCAACACTCAGAACTGCAATAAACAGAACAATTGAGAGGAGACACAAACACCACACAGAACAAAACAAAAGTAGTGAATATTATCAACAACAGTATCAATATTAGTTATCATTTCAGCATAGCAGTGATTAAAAATCCCTCACTGACATTATCATTAGACATTTATGGTAATAATAAAAAAGAACAATAGTGTCACAGTGGCTTACACTTGCATGGCATCTCATAAGCTGGACAACACACTGTGTCCAATGTTTTCACAAAGATAAAATAAGTCTGATTTTTGGTTCGTTTAATAGTTAAAACAAATTTACATTATTGCAATCAGTTGATAAAACATTGTCCTTTACAATTATGAAAGCTTTTTAAAAAAAATCTACTACTCTGCTAGCATGTCAGCAGACTGGGGTAGATCCTGCTGAAATCTATGTATTGAATGCATACAGCATCGTTTTGAATCGGAAAAATATCGATTTTAAATCGAAAAAAATCGATTTATAATCGAACCGCGTCCCCAAGAATCGATATTGGATCGAATCGTGGGACACCCAAAGTTTCGCAGCCCTAGTAATAACGGAAATTATCGATATCGATTTCAAAATTATCGGTATCTGTTTCAAAAAGTAAAATGTATGACTTTTTAAAACGCTGCGGTGTACACAGACGCAGAGAGAAGTACACAGCGGCAATAAACCTTAAAGGCACTTCCTTTGCGTGCCGGCCCAAATGCTAAGTAGCAACAAGCTAAAACAGGAGAAGAAGCTATCTTCACACAATACTATTGTTTTACATTTACACGCACACACAACGTCTTCATGTTACTCATAAAACAGACACAAGACTAACAGACAATGTTTGCAAGGCACTTCGTGGAAGAAACAACAAACTTTAAGCGCTGAATCACGTAAATACGTCTCGTGTGTAAACAAGTGAGCGTCAGACTGTCACACGCGGACTTCCGGAAACCAGCAGAAGGAGCAACTCACTTTCAAAATAAAGGTCCCTTCTTAATACAGAATAATGTTACATCACAATGGCAGTGCCATGTTGG
Source organism: Nerophis ophidion (assembly GCF_033978795.1). Taxonomy (NCBI): domain Eukaryota; kingdom Metazoa; phylum Chordata; class Actinopteri; order Syngnathiformes; family Syngnathidae; genus Nerophis; species Nerophis ophidion. Next base: position 243,927 of record NC_084630.1, on the reverse strand, counting down.
CATTTTTTTTTTTCCATAACTTGAGTCGATTTGTTTTGGAAAACCTTGTTACATTGTTTAATGCAGGGGTGGGCATTACGTCGATCTCGGAGGGTGTGTCAGTCGATCTCAAGCCAGGCAATAAAAAATGTACATAAAAATGAGCAATCATCAATCATACCAAGACTTCACTTTCGTCAGTTGTTTGACATTCTCGGCACCCGAGGATCTTGTGAGATGACGCTGGCTGCTGCCAGCTCATATTTAAGAAAAAAATCACTAACAGGGCGGACGCAGAGAAACACATTTTATTTCTAGAGACTCCGTACCTACTGTCAAAAGTCTAAAGAGCGACTGCACAGTTCCTGTCTTCACCATAAAAGACCTGTTTCATCCTGCCTGTGCTAACAAAATAAGAGTCTCAGAAAGCTAGCAAGCTACGGAGTTTGATGCCAATGTATTTCTCCCCCGCCCTCACTTGCTTGCCCACCCGCACACTCACTGGCGTCACTCACCTGCTGCCAGACATTAAAGGGCCACACACATATGCTACTCTCATAACAAAGTGTTTAAAAAGGAGTATGCAAGTTGGACAAATGAGATGCCAAATCCAACCACTTTCATGTGGTATTGGACAGAAAGGAGGACTTTTTTTGTCCTCCATTTGAAAATGCGGACGTTATCAGCACCACTGTCTAATTCCAATCAATGCAAGTCATCAGAATCAGGTAATACACCAACTTATATTCTTGTCTTCATGAAAGAAAGGAATCTATGTGTGTTAAACATGCTTGTATTATCATTAAACACCATTAACTTGTTAACAAAAATGTCTCTTTCATAAACAAATAAATATAAATTATAAATAGGAATGAGGTAGATCTCCTTGACTTGGTCAATTGAAAAGTAGCTCACCTGCAGAAAAAGTGTGAGCGCCCCTGGTGTAATGCATCCAGCGGGGCATCACAACAAAATGAGGCATAATAATGTGTTAATTCCACCACTGTATATATCGGCATCGGTTGATATCGGTAATTAAGACTTGGACAATATCGGATATCTTTAAGGATAACCTATCCTAATGTTTCTGTTCAATGTGTGAATGCCTTGTCAGCACTTTGGCCATCATTGCAATGCCGCGAACAACGGGCACATTTTCCCTTCGGCAAGGCTTCTCCGCCGCCTGGACACGAAGGCGGCGTGCGGTGGTTAATTACTGGTGGCGTCCGCATGTTAATGTTGTTAATCCCTTCACACTCTGCAACCTAACATTGGCGCGTGCCGAAGGATCCTCAAACGGCGGCTAATTGCACAAGTGGCTGATTTGTTTGAACAGACAGTTGCATGACAAGGCCATCATTTGCTCATCCTCGACGTCAGCAAATTGCAAGGTGAATACACGCGACCCCCCCCCCTCATCCATAGCCACTAAACAGCATTCAGCAGCGCAGCGGAGACAGCCGTGAATTAAGAAGCAGCCGAGAGAGATTAATAAATACGGCCCGACGCGAGATTAATTCTAAGAGACGTGAAAAATAAACTACACAGCGGCGGATAAAGCGTCTGCACCCCCCATTGTCTGCGCCCGCCGTAATTATTTGCTAATAGTCATTAACCTGGCAAACAGAGGTTTAGCCGCATTGTTCAAAAGGACTCTGGGACGCATAATGACAGACTAATATGTCATAGCGCTGGGGGACACGGGGGAGGGGGGGCCAGGATTGATGACATTTTACTGGTGAAGAGGTGGGGCCTGCCTGGAAAAGAGAAGGGCCACATTAAGCTAATTGGGAGATGAGTGCCTACTTGTAAAAAAGTGCTTCTAATGGCATATTTCTTTGGCCGGCAGGACTGCGAAGCTAATGCAGGGAAGTGGACTTGACTTCATGTACTCCGGTCCGGATTTCTCAAAGTGTATCTGTATATATATATATATATATATATAAAAAAAAAAAAATTAAACAGAATTAGGTTTTGGGGTGGTTTGATACCGAATTATTCACATAACACCAAGCTTTAGTCACTGTATCATAAAAAGTAGGTGCTGTATATATACCAAATTTCCTTGAATTGCCGCCGGGGCGCTAATTAATTTAAAGCCTCTTCTCACTCCTGCGCTTTCCAAAGGCATGCGGTAAAAGTAAGCATGCGCTAATTAATTTAAAACCTCTTCTCACTCCTGCGCTTACCAAAGGCATGCGGTAAAAATAAGCATGCGCTAATTATTTTACAACCTCTTCTCACTCCGGCACTTACCAAAGGCATGCAGTAAAAATTTGAGTGTGATGTAAGCTTGGACCTTAAATCCTACTGAATAGCTTTTAATCTTCTTCCCTTTATGTGATTTCAAATTACCGGTATTGAAATCAGCCTCCTCCGTTTTGAAAATGATGACAGGGGAAGTGTCACTCGTGACGTCACGAGTTTGACCAGGCGGTAATACTAAGCATGCACTAATTATTTTGCGCCAGCGGCAATTCAAGGAAATACGGTAGTTTATCCAATATTGTGTGGTTTTATCTCATTAAAGGGGACCAGGGGGATTGATTGCTGTTTGCATTTTAAAAATACAATAATAATAATAAAAAAATCTTAAATAATAAGGGTGAGTTTTCAAATATAGTCTCAGTCTGCCCTGGGCCAGCTGTGGCTACATATGGAGTTTACCACCACGATGTGGAGTGAATGAATGATGGGCTCTCAGTGTCAAGAGCTTTGACTCACGAGAAATAGGGCTATATAAATCTAATCCATTTTTATTTTCTATTTTATTCAAATAATCAATATCCAACAGGCAAAAATGTTTTCTTTGTGGCCAAAATGAAAATACATAAATTAATTGATAATACAACCTACCATTTGTTTATTGTTGTTCTTTCCTATAATAACATGACTCCACGTTATTTCTTTTTTGGGGTAAAAATAAATAAAAAAAATTAAAAATATATATATATTTTTTTGTCTTTTTGCAGAAAAAGTGACGATAAACACTATAACAAAATGTTTGTCATTTAACCAAACTCATTTTCATTGAGGGCCACTGAGCCCATATTGCGGCCTTTAGAGGGCCGACATAACACTAAATATATTGGAATATAAATGTGTAATCACCTCATGCTAATATTACACAAATGAATATATATATTACACACACACACATACATACATACATACACACATACATATATATATATATATATATATATATATATAAATGGGTTGTACTTGTATAGCGCTTTTCTACCTTCAAGGTACTCAAAGCGCTTTGACACTACTTCCACATTTACCCATTCACACACACATTCACACACTGATGGAGGGAGCTGCCATGCAAGGCGCTAACCAGCACCCATCAGGAGCAAGGGTGAAGTGTCTTGCTCAGGACACAACGGACGTGACGAGGTTGGTTCTAGGTGGGATTTGAACCAGTGACCCTCAGGTTGCGCACGGCAACTCTCCCACTGCGCCACGTATGTGTGTGTGTGTATATATATATATATACACACATATATATATATATTTACATACATACATGCATTTAATTTTTTTACATAAAAATGTACAAATTGATTATATATAAGTAACCTCTCCATCAAGGTGACAAGCAGTTGTTTAAGTATTTAATTGTATTTTTTACACACATATACATATATATATATATATATATATATATATATATATATATATATATATATATATATATATATATATATATAAATACAATTATTGCATGATCAAATATTACAATTTAAAACATTAAAAAAAATTATCAAGTACATTTAGTAAGAATTATTTTTTACAGACTATTTACAGGCTTTCGTGGGCCACATAAAAGTATGTGTCGAGCTGGATATAGAGATATATATATATATATATATACACATATATATATATACACACACAGAAAAAATACAAAAAAGGGCTAATATATGTGTGTGCATGACTTAAAGGAACATTTAAAAAAAAAAAAAAAAAATCACAAAATTTGACTTCAAATTCTTTTTTTTCCTTAAGGAAAAATGTGTGTTTCAGATAAGAAACAAATGTTTCTCTTTGAACAGTGACAAGGTGCCAGTCAGTACCCAGTATCGTTAAATACCATAGAGTTATGTATTGTCACATTCATACTCCTAATAAACACTTTGGAAAAACTTTCAAATAACAGCTCATGGTTTAAGAAGCAACTTAAAGAGATTCCGTGCCTTTTATATTTGAGTTTCAATTAAATCCAATGGAATCCATAATACCCCAGATGGCCGTGCGGTGTGAAATCATCGTGGAATTTAGAGTCATACCTCCAGGCAAAAAAAAAAAAAAAAAAGTCCAGCACGCACACAGAATGAAAGTGTAAAATGTTTTTTTAATGTATATTTAACAACAAATACCCCAGTGACTACTGATGTTTGGTCTCAGAAGAATCTCCTTCTGTGGTATATCTGAGGGCATCAAATTCAACTCCTCGCACTTGTTTTTCTGGGGGTTTTTTATCCCTTTGCCCTTCTCAGAGTCTCTCCCGTTTCGCTTTAAACATTTATCTTCTGTTTCTTCCTTACAGCCCCCTTTGTGCCTTGTGATGTTTTTTTTTTGTTTGTCTTTTTTTTACACATCTTTCGGTGCACCACGGTCACCATTTATCTTTCATAGATGCCAGCAGCTAGGAAGGCATGAAATGTTCTCATTGCCATGTGACTAATTGTTCCCCGGTTGTCACTCGGGACTACTCTTTGGGGAACATTTGGGTTGTTTGCACAAAAGGCAGAGAAGTCAAATGCGATGTGAGGATAAGTGTATGACGTTATAAAAGAATGAAGGCAGACAAACGCCGGGTCGGTACCTCTTAGCATGCAACCTAGCCATAAATGTAATGCTACGGATTTGCCAACATTCTTTTCCCACTTCTGTGCAATCTCCCGACAATGAATAAGAGTGTGCAAAGGAGAGCTTGTTATCTCTTAAGGACGCGGGCCAACTCAATGTCTCCATTTGGAATATCATCCGAGTCCCACTGGAGCAATTCAAGCCCTTTCCAAGCATTTCAAAGGAAAAATGCAACGATTGGAAATGTCAAATCTAACTACATTTGTCATCCCATATTTATGTCCTTTTGTGCCATGGATGGATTTCTGTAGAGTCTTAGACTATGGTTCACTTGCAAAAAAAACAAAAAACTGTGGCTCCTTTTGGGTTGTGCTAAAAAAATAAAATAAAAAATGTTAGCATAAATGTAACAACAATCCTCAAGGTTTAGAATTAATAAACAAAGGCTTAATAATTTGTGGATTTTACACACGTGCTGGTCAGTCCCCTTGAGTTGTGCACCAAATTTTGGGGTTACAGTAAGGTTTTTGTACAGTACAGAGGGGGCGTGGGGGGGTTGCCCACATCTGAGGTCCTCTCCAAGGTTTCTCAGTCAGCATTGTCACTGGCGTCCCACTGGATGTGAGTTTTCCTTGCCCTTTTGTGGGTTCTTCCGAGGATGTTGTAGTCGTAATGATTTGTGCAGTCCTTTGAGACATTTGTGATTTGGGGCTATATAAATAAACATTGATTGATTGATTGATTGATTGAGCTTTATGAGAATTTTTCTGTCAATCACATTTATAAGGATCTCATGTTGTCCCGGTAACCAAATTAATTTGATACTTTTTGGTGCTTTTCTAAATAAAAGGGGTCCACAAAAAAAATGCATTATTAACTCCATTTTAACAAAAATTCTTAGGGTACATTAAACATATATTTCCTATTGTAGGTTTGTCCTTAAATAAAATAATGAACATACAAGACAACTTGTATTTTATTAGTAAGTAAGCAAACAAAGGCTGCTAATTTAGCTGCTGAGTGCTAATGTATGCAATACTATTTTGGTCAAAATTAAGGACAAGTGGTAGAAAATGAATTATTAATCTACTTGTTCATTTATTGTTAATATCTGCTTACTTTCTCTCTTAGCATGTTCTATCGACACTTCTGTTAAAAAGTAAAAGTCACTTATTCTTCTGTTACTTTACATTAGTTTTGGATGATACCACGAATTTGGGTATCAATCTGATACCAAGTCAATACAGGATCATACCTTGGTCATATTCAAAGTCCTCATGAGTCCAGGGACATACTTCCTGAGTTTATAAACTTGAGGGGGTTTTGGATCAGTGCTTTTTAGAGGCGGTTATGGTACAGAAAATGATTCATTAGTGTTGTGGTACTATACTAATACTGGTATACCGTACAACCCTATAAGGGTATCATAAAAGCGCCACCATGTGGTGTATTTGTCAGAAGACACACAATAGAAGTGCATGTTTGGACAGATGTGCAGCAGTTCAGGAGTAGAGGAAATACACCATGACTGTATTTTCTTGTGTCTTCTGGGGTTGGATTGTTTTCAATCGCCTCAATGTTGCAGGGCAGATCTATATAGAAAAATAAACGCCTGAAAGACAAACAAAAACCCGCTAGTTGCTTCTCTAACCGCTAACCTCTGCTCCGACTTCTCTTTGACTGGACTATTAGGCCCGATCAATAATAGTTTGTATTCCTGTCTCTTCAGGACACTGCAGGCAAGGTGTTGGACCGCTGGACCATCATGTCCCGAGAAGAGGAGATCATCACCTTGCAGCAGTTCTTGCGCTTTGGCGAGACCAAATCCATCGTGGAGCTGATGGCCATTCAGGAGAAGGAAGGGCAGGCAGTTACCGTTCAGTCTTCCAAAACCGACTCCGGGATTAGGACGTTCATTGAGAGCAACAACAGGACACGCAGCCCGGGACTACTTACACATTTAGAAAATAGCAGCCCATCTAGTATTCATCACTTTGAGAATATCCCCAACAGCTTAGCATTCCTTTTACCGTTCCAGTACATCAACCCTGTGTCTGCCCCCATGCTCGGTTTGCCCCCCAACGGACTACCAATGGAACAGTCAGCTCTCCGGCTACGGGAGCCCAGCTTGCCCAACCAAGTTGAACAAGTGGAAACGAGCGAGTCAGACGTGTCCATGTCGCCGTTCCGTACGAGCCAGAGTCCGAGCCGTGGAACCTTGGGTGGCATGAACAACACTGAACCCAAAACGGAGCCCAGCAATCGGGCATCCCCCGTGTCGCCATCTCCGTCCCTCCAGCAGGCGCAACAGCAGCAGTCACAGCAACAGCAGTCACAAAACCAGTCTCAGACTTCCAACACCCTGAGTGACCACCAGATTCACCTTCACTTTGTCAAAGAGGAGCAGTCAAAATCCATCACCCATGCTTCATTTTCCTCCAAAATGCACCGCATGAGGCGCATGGGCTCCACCTCCCGCAAAGGCCGCGTGTGCTGCAATTCTTGCGGCAAGACCTTTTACGACAAAGGCACGCTCAAAATACACTACAACGCGGTACACCTAAAGATTAAACACCGCTGCACCATCGAGGGCTGCAACATGGTCTTTAGTTCCCTGCGCAGTCGCAACCGCCACAGCGCCAACCCCAACCCGCGTCTGCACATGCCTATGTTGCGCAATAACCGCGACAAAGACTTAATTCGTGCCAACTCCAACTCTGGTACGCCTGTCATCTCAAGCACCAAAAATGGTGGATTCACACTTACAAGTCCTGGCCGGCCACCTCTGGGCTTCACCACTCCACCAATAGACCCGATGCTTCAATCCCCCCTGCAGAGCACACTGGTGTTCCCCTCTCTAAAGTCAGTGCAACCAGTCCAACCTGTGCCCCCATTCTACCGTACACTACTGTCCCCTGCACACCTAGTTAGTCCACCCGTCTCGCTGCCCATAAGCCCCATTCTGCCCACCACCACCAACGGCACCACCTTAATGGACCAGCAACAGCAGATCCTGGCGGCTGTGGCTTCACACAACAATGTCCATGTGTCCGAGATGGGAGCCATGTCGCAGAGCTTAAACACAGTTGGTGGCCATCATGAGCCAGGCACCGGGGGCGGGGCAGACCCCACGCCCAAAAAGAAGCCTCGTAAGTCCAGCATGCCCGTGAAGATCGAGAAGGAAGTGATTGACGTGGCTGACGAATACGAAGACAAAGACGAGGATGACGACGATCACATCAACCACAATCATCACCCATATCACCACTCGTCGCTCCTTCACAACAACATCAGGATGAACGGAAACTACAACAGCAACAACAACAGTGGGAGTGGCACAGGGAACCACAGCGGTGGAAGCGGGCAGCAATCCCCTTCCCAGGATGAGATGAGTCCCGGTATGACTCTGAGAGGCATGATGAGGCAAAGTGAGGATGAATGCCGAGAGGGGGCTGGTAGTGACGGTAGGGGCGAGCGTCGAGGTTCTAGTGACCTACGCTGTATGGACAGCTACACTTCTGAGGACCAAGACCACGAAAGAGACTTTGAGAACGAGTCTGAAACTTCGGACTCCAAGATGTACTACCGGGATGAGATGATGGACGTGGAGGAACAGCAGAAGCACCCAAAAGGTGGAAAGGACCAGCGTGACAACAGCATCGAGGAAGGCCATTTGAGAAAAGACATAGAAGGAAAAGGTCAGCTATCACCGTCTCCTCACCAGGCGGCCACCAAAATCAAGGAGGAACTTAACGACCCGACTTACGACATGTTCTGTATGAGCCAGTACGGTCTTTACAACGGAGGCATGGCCGCCGCGGCCGCCGCCAGCATGGCCGCCCTGCACGAGAGTTTCATCTCGTCGATGGGCTACGGCGCCAGCCCGCCCAAATTCCCCACGTCTCAATCGCCGGACGGGGACCCGTGCTCCAGCCCGGACCCCAAGATCTGCTACGTGTGCAAGAAGACCTTCAAGAGCTCGTACAGCATGAAACTGCACTACAAGAACGTGCACCTCAAGGAGATGCACGTGTGTACGGTCGCCGGCTGCAACGCCGCTTTCCCCTCACGGCGCAGTCGAGACAGGTTAGTGCCCAAACATGAAGTTCCATTACTCGATTGTTGTTGGGGGGGTTCAGCTTCTTTTACACAGACATGACAAAAAATAGCCCTGCGGAGGAATTGTCAATAAGTCGGGTTTGCCTTTCACACAGAACCGGCCAAAGGCGCCTATTACACAGCGACACACTCCCTAAATGTTCTAATTTGACGCATGAAGGTCTAACTAGCGGATACAATAAACTAGTTGTTGGCTTGTGACCGTGTCTTTTAAACCAACAGGGAGCTGTCCTACAACCGTACATGTGAAGGTGCCATAATAGATGACCGTATCCCCGAATCTAGATCCACTTATACAGAACTAAACTCTATTAAAGTTAACTACCGTATTTTCCGGACCATAGGGCTCACCGGATTATAAAGGTGCACTGCCGAGAAATGGTCTATTTTTGATCTTTTTTCATATATTAGGCGCACCGGAATGTAGGACACATTAACGGAGTCATATTATTATTTTTTTTTTAAATGTAAACCACTTCCTTGTGGTCTACATCAGTGTTTTTCAACCACTGTGCCTCGAGTACTGTACTGTACCGTGAGATATTTTTTGGTGTGCCATGGGAGTTTTATGTAATTTCACTTAATATAATTACTGGTTTGCAAAAAATATTTTTACCCCGCAAATGTGCCGTTGCTGAGTGTCTCCGCTGTTTAGAGCTCGGCAGAGTAAGCATTTAATACGTTCAGTAGGTAGCAGCACGTAGCTAATTGCTTTGTAGATGTCAGGAACGACGACGTTGGTTTGCAGGTAAAAAGGTATCTAATGCTTGAACCAAAAATAAACAAAAAGGCGAGTGCTGCTAAGAAAAGGCATTGAAGCTTAGGGATGGCTATGCAAAACTAAAACTGAACTGGCTGCAAAGTAAAGAAAAACAGAATGCTGGACGACAGCAAAGACTTACAGCGTGTGGAGCAGACGCCGTCCACAAGGTACAGCCGTACATGACATGACAAATCAACAACAAACTAGAAGCGCAAGACAAGAACTAAAAAACTACACACAGGAAAACACCAACAAATCAAAATAAGTCATGGCGTGATGTGATAGGTCGTGACAGTACAACTATAGAGCTATAGTGATGCATGGTTTGTTATGGTTTAAAGTCATAGCCAACAATTGCGAGAACGACTTTTTATTGTCAATATCGGCTGCTGAGTTTACTTTTTTAATGTTTTGTGCTGGTGGTGTGCCTCAGAATTTTTTCAATGAAAAAAATGTGCCTCGGCTCAGAAAAAGTTGAAAAGCACTGGTCCACATAACATGTAATGGTGCTTCGTCGGTCAGAATTTTGCATAGATTATGTTTTACAGACCATCTTCAAGTCACTACCTGACATTCGGTTCTGGATGCACCGTTCTGTGGGCGGTCTTATTTACGTGGCTCACCTTCGGCAGCGTCTTCTCCTCGTCATCTTTGCTATAGCGGTGTAGCGTGCAAGGACGGGAGTGGAAGAAGTGACTTTCAGACTTTACTAATTCAATAACAGAGCAGCATCTCCTCATCCGAATTGTGTCCCATGAAAAACTGTCCGATCTGAACTCTAATAACTAAAGTTCCTTGGGTGAATAATGTAAACTCACTACACCGGTAAGTTTTAGTGCTGTCATGGCGAGTTTACTGACAGATACAAGTAAGAACTTTACACTACTTTATATTAGAAATGGCAACAGCGGAGGATGAAAGTCCTATAGCAAGAAGATAAAGATAAAAAAGCAGCTAATCGACTACGATTTCGTCATAGACTTCAAAGGCGGATGCGCACAATTTTTCTGGATTTATGCAGATCCCAAATACAGATCAGCAGGTACAAAAATGTAAGAAAAGTTGCTTTTACCTTATACACACACCATAATACTCGTATGTTTAATGCGCCGACAATCCTTCAAGCGGTGCGACTTCATTGCTTACCAAAGTCGTACTAAAACATTTTGATACATTTTTGAGCGCCATGTGTAATGTTCTATATTTTCAATGGAACATTTAAAATGGTGGTGTTTACTTGAAACATCTTGCCATCATAGTGCAGCCTACACTTATATCTTATGTTTGTCGACCATCCACTGGTCACACTTATTACACCATGTACCAAATAAAATAGCTTAGAGGTGGGTAAGCTCAACCAAATGTATTCCTTACATTAGGCGCAGTGGGTTATCATCAGGGCACACTGTCGAGTTTTGAGAAAAAAAATAAAAATAATAAGGATTTTCAGCGTGCCTTATAGTCCGGAAAATACAGTAAATACGGTAAATTGAACTACCACATACAATCTGCATTATATTTAGCTTCTATCATCTGTCTTGTACAAAAAGTCCTGACGTGGTGAAATCTACGTCTCACACACACACACACGAAGCAACACTGCGTGGCCATCAACCTTCCGGTTTTGTTTACCTGCCCTCTCTCTACCTCCGGCGTGTCGCAGGCGCATACATTAGTGTTGACAGCTGTTAGTCAAACCCGCTGCATTTATTAACGCGTGGGAAGGTGAGCCCCGTACTTGTTAACAGGTGCGTGAATACAGTGCACTTACAGTACTGCAGCAGCACTGGCAAAACAATAATAACGCATGCTGAAGGTGCACAGCTGCCTTAGGGCGAGCGCAGGCATGTGAACGGAATACAAACAAAAAGGAGCGACTTTGGGAAGAAAAAAAGAAAAAAAAGAAATCGGGCTGGTATTTTAGGTGTTGTCCAGTCCACTCTAAAGAAGGACATTTGTTTTTGTGATTGCCGTGTTTCTTAAAGCATGAAGATGCTTACTTGATCAGAACAAGAGGTGATCAGAAGTTAGGGATATTGATAAGTTTCACTTTTCAGATGATGCGGATTCCTGGTCACACGCATGGCAGACCAGTAGATGACCAAAGCACTTCCTACAGAATACACAAACTGTTGGTCTCAGGATTTTAATCTAAATATTTGTCTTTTAAGTAGGGCTGGGCCAACAAAACGATAGATTATATATATATATATATATATATATATATATATATATATATATATATACATACACATACACTAGGGATGCACCGATTAATCGGTAACCGAATATATTCGGCCGAATATGGCAAAAAAAGCCACATTCGGCCTTCGGTGGAATGAGTTAAAAACATGGCCGAATAGTGGCGTGTGACGCAATTTTTTGACGCGGTGACGCAATCAATCAACGTGCAGTGACGTTGGGATATGTTGTGTACCTGTATAAGTGTATGAGGTTACAAGCACACACTTATTGAGATTTAGTGGGGCCTCTGTTGACATTATTAGCATATCTACTGTGGCTAAGCAGACTTTTGCCAAAAGGACAATAATTCATTTGTTGTGGGTTTATCCACTTTAATGCACTTTTTTTTTTTGGAATGCATGTTTTGTTTGAAGGCCTAATATAAATGAAACACTCTGTGCTTTTTTTGAAAAGCAAAGGCTACTGGAATATTAAAAAAATGTCAATATTCAATAAATAAATTACTTCATCTGAAAAACGTGTAAATATATATTCTAGGCTATTTATGCAATATTAAAAAAATTGTGAAAAACTGCATTCATTATTCGGTATTTGGTATTCGGCCTTCGGCCAAGCGTTTAAATTTTATTCGGCTTCGGCCACAAATTTTCATTTCAGTGCATCCCTAATATATACACATACACACATGTATATACCGTATTTCCTTGAATTGCCGCAGGGCATATAGTATGCGCCTGCCTTGAATTACTGCCGGATTAAACTCGCTTCGCAAAATATTTAGCGCATGCTTAGTATTACTGCCTGGTCAAACCCGTGACGTCACGAGTGACACTTGCCTTGTCATCATTTTCAAAATGGAAGAGGTTGGTTTCAATACCGGAAATTTGAAATCGCATAAAGTGAAGAAGATTAAGAGCTATTCAGTAGGAATTAAGGTCCAAGCTTACATCACACTCAAATTTTTACTGCATACCTTTGGTAAGTGCCGGAGTGAGAAGAGGTTTTAAAATAATTAGCACATGCTTACTTTTACCGCATGCCTTTGGTAAGCGCAGGAGTGAGAAGATGTTTTGAATTAGCGCTCCGGCAGCAATTCAAGGAAATATGGTATATCACAAGGCTGTCACGCCAAATTTCTTCTCCCTACAAACCCCCCCTCCCCCATTTACTTGTTAACGCTATATTATAAAAATATAACGCTATATTATAAAAATACAGACGTTAACGCTATATTATAAAAAAAATTTAAAAAACAATTTACAAACACAAGCTATGGGATACCCTGCCTTCCGCCCGATTGTAGCTGAGATAGGCGCCAGCGCCCCCGCGACCCCGAAAGGGAATAAGCGGTAGAAAATGGATGGATGGATGGAAGCTATGGGATGACATAAGAGGAAACGTGACCCCGGAAGTAAATGTGTCATCCCATAGCTTGTGTTTGTATATTGTTTAATTTTTTTTTATAATATAGCGTTAACAAAACGTCTGTATTAATCATGACCCCGGAAGTAAATGGGGGGGAAGGTTTTGGTAGAGGGGAAGAAATTTGGCGTGACACGGCCTTCTCCGCGCTCATCTTTTCTTTTCAATCCTTGTCCGTTCCCTACATGGATGTACGGAAACAACAGGTAGGAACTTAAATGCAGGACCGTATGAATAAAATAAAATATAAAACATTCTCTACTTTAAAATAATCATTTGGTCCAATTACATTTAAATAATAATTACTTCATAACATAAATGTATTTTCGTACTTCAATGAGAGCAACAGACCCAATTAAATGTTACACAGGCCACAAACGTAACTTCCTGGCAGTAAACCTGCAGAAAATAGACCATCTCATAGTTTAATTTGCACTATTTTTTTCAACTTTATTACCTTCATATAAAAGACATTATGTTTAGTGTTTATTGTGACTTTAGAATTTTATTTACATTGATTTTGATTTCTGTGTGTTGACATTTCCTTTCCGCCTTGAGAGCTGAAGGCATTATAAATCCGAAGAAGGTCAAAAATCATTCATTAACATTGAACTTTTTTTTTTCCTCCTGGTTCATATCTTCCATAGGTCATAAAAATATCACTAATCATCATTGTCAACTGATATAAAAAAATGTATATTATGATACAGTTTTCAGCCATATCGCTCAGTCCTACTTTTAAGCACTTTTCACTGTTGTACGTAAGTTCTTCGTCTGCCATTTTAGCCCCTCACTAAATGTACTCTTTTGTTCAGGGTTTTTATCAGAAGTGAAGTGAAGCACTTTGTCCAGAAAAGTGCTGTCCATTATTACTACTCCAAAATCGGCATTATCCTGTGAAAAAAACAAACTATTTCATCGGTTAAAAACTAGTCTTGTGTAAATGCTAGCTAGCATTGACATTTGCTAACGTGCCTTTAAAAACCTTAGCACACTATTGCGTCCGCGGACAAATCCCTGGCAAGTAAAGACTTCTCAACGTCGGGGAAATACGGTCCCTTCGCTAGCATGCTAACGACATAATGCATGTTTTGAGTGTAGCGGCGGCCATAAAAGGGCAATTAATGCGCTTGTTTTTATAAAACGCCACCTTTTAAAAATCCAACAGGACGTTGGACATAATGCATATTATTACCAGGAATGGAGATGAATGGTTTACGGCCAAGGAGCGTGGCAATAACAGCTAATTAGCTCGCAGTTGTTTGTGGCGGTCTGCCAGGGGAATTCTTATAAATGTTCTGACTCGTAAAGTTTTATCAGCACACGGCCGTTTTTAATCATATGAAGGTTTAATTCAGACCAGCGTCCTCTGCAGTGGACCTTTGTCTCTGGTCTACTTCTTTTGTCAAGACTTAGACGCTGGTTCTCAATTTGAGACGAGTTAGGTCGGAATAAATAAGAAGTACTTCTTCCTACTCCTTTTCAGGCACGTCAAAAAAGAAAAGACGTTTCTTTGTGACGTATGTTCCCAATCAACAATTAATCACCTGCAGGTGGGATCAGTGTATTTTTATCAAAAGAATGACCAGATGAAAAGCTTCAGGATTAATTCCCCTGCCCTTGAGCCAGGACAGTATATGATCTTCTTTATGATTTATTATTAAGAGTTATTTGACAGTGAGGTGTTTTATGCCGGCTCCTTTTGGCTCACACTGTGGGGAGTTGAAGAAGGAAAGCGGTGATTAACTGCATCTAACACAGGACAAGTGTTATTTATCTCTTTTTAATTCTGCTTATATTTAGCCCTGTTCTTTTTTTTAAGTCATACTATTGTTGTCGGGATGTTAGTCCCACGTTGCAGCAGAGAGCGTGAAGGTTAATTATATGGGCGAGTATACACCCCTTAACCCCACATCCTCCTCTTCACTCGGTTTCTGGCATCGTCTTATAAAGGCTGAGAGTCTCATAGAGAGAATATTGATGAAACTTTAAAAAAAATACAATACAACATTAGACTGTCATGATGAGCATATTCCTTGTGATGACTTGTAGGGATTTGAATAAATAATCTACAAACCCTTGGGGGGACGTATGTATATACGAACATACACAATATGGGAAGTGGTGGATTCTACAATTGGCACATGGATGTTTCTAAATGGATGAAATAACATCTAAATGTATATTATTTCATGTAGCATGTTTAATAAAATGTGGAACTGGTGTGTTAAGCCATGCTAATCGCTAAGATAGCTTGAAAGTTAATTAGTTAGTACTTTCTGGGCTTTAGAGCACATGTATTTAAGCCAAACCCGCCAAATTAAAAAAATATATATACATATTTACTAGGGGTGTAACGCTACACAAAAATTTCGGTTCGGTACGTACCTCGGTTCAGAGGTCACGGTTTGGTTCATTTTCGGTACAGAAAGAAAAAAATATAAATTTTGGGGTTATTTATTTTACAAATTTGCTAAATCTTCCACTCCAAAATTTTTTCTTAGTGGAATATTTGATGTGAAGTAATCGGAAGCTTGGATAGGTCAATAATTCATAGTAACATTGATTTTGATTCAATATTATGTTTTGGTTTATTTTCGGTACAGTAAGAAAACAAAATATATATTTTTTGGTTATTTAACAAATTTGCTAAATATTCCACTCCAAAATTTTTTCTTAGTGGAATATTTGATGTGAAGTAATGGGAAACTTGGATAGGTCAATAATTCATAATAACATTGATTTTGATTCAATATTAGGTTTTGAGCAATGACAGTTTGAAAAAAAAACAAACAGCTTTGTTCTATTAGACAACGTTGCAACTTTTTCTAAATTACATTTATAGCTTTTAAGCTTTTTTATTTCCCTTTGGTTTATGTTTATTTTAAAAGTATTTTTAGAATGTGCCGTGGGCCTTTAAAACATTAGCTGTGGGCCGCAAATGGCCTCTGAGGCACACTTGACACCCCCGCTTTAGATAATAAAAAATAAAATCTCATTAATCAATGGATAAAAAGCAGAGTCTGGCGACGCATGTGCGTTTATCATAACTCTGCCGCTCTCTCTGTCTCTGCCCCTCCCTCACAAATGCTGCTGCGAGCACAATTTTTTTGTTTTCTTTTTAATCTGTTCTTAACCCCGAACGTACATTGAAAATACACGCAACCCTAACATAAATGCCGGACATTTGAGGCATTTAAGAAACTCCACCCGGACAGCCCCACAAAAGAGGACATATCCGGTGAAATGGTCAGTCTATCCTAGCCCGGTCGCTGCTAGCATGCCGTGTGTTGTTTTTTTTTATTAGTAGATTGCACAGTTCAGTACATATTCCGTACAATTTACCACTAATTGGTAACACCCGAATAACTTTTTCAACGTGTTTAAGTCGGGGTCCACGTAAATCAATTCATGGTGCATCGGTGTGCATTGTTTACACAAAGTGCGGAGCGCTACTTAATATGTCCATGTGGAACTTGTTCAGTACATCTCCGAACCGAACCCCCCGTACCGAAACGGTTCAATACAAATACACGTACCGTCACATCCCTAATATTTACATATATATTAGTGCACCGTACTATAAGCTGCTGATAAATACTAGTACCAAAGATTTGGTGATATTTACATACCTTAATTGTTTCCAAATTGTGCCTGTCACAAGGCAGTAAAACGGAGGTTCAAACAAAACAGAAGTCGTCGTCATGAACCCACTAGCTGTGGAAACTGGCTCTCCAATCAACTAAACCTGTTCAATAATTCCCTAGTGACATTTTGGTGAATTTAAAAAACTGAAACAGTACAAAGATACAGCCATTGTAAGTTAATAAGACCAACACAGACACTTGTAAAGGTGTTGGCAGATTTGCTATAATGCTATCAATGCTAGCTTCATTAGAATACATTACCGTGGAGAAATATGCATGAACATACTCCTACTTACATCACACAATTATTAAGTATGGATTGTTTTAGCTATATTGTAAACTGAACTGAATTATATTTATATAGCGCTTTTCTCTAGTGACTCTAAGCGCTTTACATAGTGAAACCCAATATCTATGTTACATTTAAACCAGTGTGGGTGGCACTGGGAGCAGGTGGGTAAAGTGTCTTGCCCAAGGACACAACAGCAGTGACTAGGATGGCGGAAGCGGGAATCGAACCTGCAACCCTCAAGTTGCTGGCACGGCCACTCTACCAACCGAGCTATACCGCCCCGGTATAACTCATCACACCAAACGTTGCTTGGTGTGATGAATGAATAATCCTTTCGAGCAGGAGCTCAATGGACGAATAAGAGATTAAACGGGACTGATCCTTCAGATTCAAGGCACGAAACAAAGTACATGTTTAACCCGGAGCACCTCCAGTAAGTGAACTGGCCCAAAAGATGGCGCCGTAGCACAAAGAATAACACCTTCTGAGGGTATCTGTCAGTGTTATACGAAAAGTATTTGTTAAATGCAGAACATTATAGCCGTTAGCGAAGAAAAATACAAATTCGCAGCACATTTTATAAGCCGCATGGGAAAAAAGTAGTGACTTATATTCCGTAAAATACGGTAAGTAACAAAATAGTGTTTTTTTTAATACTTCAACATAAGTTTAACTCGTAAGTGTGCTAACTTTTTCCACAAATACTGAAAAATTTAACAATGTGGCATGCCAATTTATACATTAAATATTTTAAAACCACATCAATTTACGTGAGTATTCACTAGCTTTTAGAAGAAAAAAAAAAAAAAGTAAGCTCGTTCAATGTCCAGACCGTGTCAAGGAACACTAAGCTCAAGAGGAAATTAGCAAGTAGATTAGAGCAAATAATATCCATAACACCATATACAGTGGGGCAAAAAAAGTATTTAGTCAGCCAGCGATTGTGCAAGTTCTCCCACTTCAAATGATGACAGAGGTCTGTCATTTTCATCATAGGTACACTTCAACTGGGAGAGACAGAATGGGAGAAAAAAAAATCCAGAAATTCACATTGTAGGAATTTTAAAGAATTTATTTGTAAATGATGGTGGAAAATAAGTATTTGTTCAAGCATTCAAAGCTCTCACTGATGGAAGGAGGTTTTGGCTCCAAATCTCAGGATACATGGCCCCATTCATTCTTTCCTTAACACGGATCAATCGTCCTGTCCCCTTAGCAGAAAAACAGCCCCAAAGCATGATGTTTCCACCCCCATGCTTCACAGTAGGTATGGTGTTCTTGGGATGCAACTCAGTATTCTTCTTCCTCCAAACACGACGAGTTGAGTTTACACCAAAAAGTTCTATTTTGGTTTCATCTGACCACATGACATTCTCCCAATCCTCTGCTGTATCATCCATGTATCCATTTTGGTATCAACTCAACTCCTCGTGTTTGGAGGAAGAAGAATACTGAGTTGCATCCCAAGAACACCACACCTACTGTGAAGCATGGGGGTGGAAACATCATGCTTTGGGGCTGTTTTTCTGCTAAGGGGACAGGACGATTGATCCGTGTTAAGGAAAGAATGAATGGGGCCATGTATCCTGAGATTTGGAGCCAAAACCTCCTTCCATCTGTGAATAGTTGACCAAATACTTATTTTCCACCATCATTTACGAATAAATTATTTAAAATTCCTACAATGTGAATTCCTGGATTTTTTTTCCACATTCTGTCTCTCCCAGTTGAAGTGTACCTATGATGAAAATGACAGACCTCTGTCATCATTTGAAGTGGGAGAACTTGCACAATCGCTGGCTGACTAAATACTTTTTTGCCCCACTGTATGTCATCAACACGTAAATATGACACATCTACAAGGCGCAAAAAGTAAAACAAGGATGCCTGTTTGCCACTTAGGCACGTCATTATGCGATATTACAATTAAAGATGCATAATAGAAGTTAAGTCAAATTGGATTCGTAGTCCTTCCACTTTCAACAAAACCTTATAAGAATTCCCCAGATGACAGCAAAGACGAACAAAAACAGCCAAGATGCTGCTGACACGCTCAAGATGAGCCTAAAGATGATTAACGCCGAGGTTGCTCCTCCTCGGCATAGTCCAAAAAAAGGATGGAGGCGGTGGAATAAAGACGCAAGGGTGGGGAATCGTGGGCGGAAAAGTCTAAAATCTGATAAATGAGGAAATAATGTGCTGTGTGTGTGTGTGTGTTCTGCTTATGCTGTTGTTCAAAAACAGTGTTTAAACCAGAGATGGGGATAAAAGATTATTTTTCCAGTTGAGATTTTCTATCGTCCTTAATGTAGATATTTCATTTCGGACCTCACATTTACACTTGGACAATACAACATGGGCGCAAAATAGTATTTAGTCGCCCTATATTGTGGCTTAACAATAAAGCATACTTTCATGCATATAAAAAAATGAGCATATAAAGTAAAAATATCACTACTACAATAGTATTTATACCAATCAGGGCGCGTTGTTTAGAATCGTGGCCACTGATTGGCTCAACCTCAGGCAGCATTACGATACTGAATTAAGTTCATTTCATGTCTAGTGGGTGATCAGAATGTTAAAAATGTTTTCAGAAGTTAATAAAGAGGTTTTTGTATGCTCTAGCTATGAAAATATATTCCATTTATACTTGTATAAATGTCGCACGCACACACACACACACACACACACACACACACTGTTTTCCGGGTTATCGAGCGCACCGGTATTTAAGCCCCATTTTATTTTAGAAGGTATTAATATTGTTTAAATATATTTCTTACACCGGACTATACGCCGCAGACAGACTTGTACGAAATACAATTTGTAAATGTTTATTTACATGCCATAATCATTTCCAAACGGTACCCGTCACAGGGCAGTAAAACGGCTGATCAAACAAAACAGAAGTCATCGTCATGGACCCACTTGCTCTCCAAACGGCTGATCAAACAAAACAGAAGTCATTGTCATGGACCCACTTGCTCTCCAAACAGCTAAAAACACCAAATAACTCCACAATGATGTATTGGTGGATGTACACAAAGAATGCCACTGTAAGTTGATACAACTAACACACACTTGTAAATGTGTTAGCATATTCGCTAATGCTAATGACGGGAGCTAGATTAAATTACGATAGCATTTACAAATATGCATGAGAACACTGCTCAAGACATTACACATGGGACGGTTTAATAAGTATGAATTGTTTTAGTTATATTATAAAAATGTGCATGGAGCGAAGAATAACTTCAAGCGGACATGCTATGGACGAGTAGTAGACAAAACTGGACTTATACTTTAGGTTCAAGGCACAAAAGAGGAAAAACATTTTCAACCCGCAGCACCTATACTTGCCAACCTTCGCGAATTTCCCGGGAGACTCCTGAATTTCAGTACCCCTCCCGAAAATCATTCTCCCGATTTGGGGGTGTGCCTTAAAAGGCACTGCCTTTAGCGTCCTCTCTCACCTGAAAAGGAGACTATTATACATGTCTCCATGATCCATAGGTTTATCTATAACCCACAAAGCAGGAAGGCACGGAGCTAATTCTCAGCGTGTGTTTATTCCAGCCGGCACATTAAGACATTGAAACACAACATCCGGGTTCCCATCATGCATTGCTTCAAAACTAAGGCAAGTAGTAATGTCCAAAAACATAGCAGAAGAACAAAGAAGAGACATGGCGACGACGAGTAAGAAGTAGTACGCTTGCAAGTTCCAAAATAATTGGAGAAAATAGTTTCAGTTCATCCAGGACAGCTCGAAGGGAAGGAGTATGCTGCCTGCAAATTTTGTAGCAGACTTCTCCATTGAACACGGTGGCCGAACGGATAAACTCATTCATGAACAGATTTGTGTGTGTGTATATGTATATATATATATATATATATATATATATATATATATATATATATGTGTAAGAAATACTTGAAAATATATACACCCCGCCCATCTCCCGAATTCGGAAGTCTCAAGGTTGGCAAGTATGGCAGCACCTGCAATGAGCAAACTCGTCCAAAAGATGGCGCCACAGCACAAACGACAACACACCTTTTAGTGTCTCCGTCAGTGTTCTATGAAAACTATTTGTTGAATACAAAACATTACGGCCGTTGGCAGAGCAAAATCCATAAATCTGCCCAAGTGTCGAGAAAAAGAGTAGCGATATATTGTCGAGGAAACATGGTAATGATATTCTTTCGCAAAAATACATTTATTGGGTCTGGAACCGATTAACAGCGATAAACAAGGGACGACTCTATGGTTGAATATTATGCGGTAGGTAATGGGTTTTTTTAGATGTTTTATTGTAAAATTGCATGTTGGTTATCCCTATTGTGTATGTTGTACTGTATGCTTATACAAGGGATGGAAAACAAAATGTTTATTTTACATCAAAAAGTTGTTTATCTGATTTTAAAAAGGGGTCCTAGCTCAATTAGAGCTTATTAGCAGTGAAGGTGTTCATGTACTTTAACTAAAAAAGGTGTTGCCCTCCTACCCGAGCATCAGCACCCTCCATTTAAAAAAAAAATACACACATTATATATATATATACACACATTATATATATATATGAAATACTTTGAAATATATACTCTCCCGCCCATCTCCCGAATTCGGAGGTCTCAATGTTGGCAAGTATGGCAGCACCTGAAGTGAGCAAACTCGTCCAAAAGATGCCGCCATAGCACAAATGACAACACACCTTTTAGTGCATGGGTGTCAAACTCTGGCCCGCGGGCCAAATTTGGCCCTCCATGTAATTTAAGTTGGCCCTTGAGGCAATATCAAATTAACATTAGAGCTGGCCCGCCAGTATTATAACACCGCATTCACCGCTAATACTCATACTTACCAACCCTCACGATTTTCCCAGGAGACTCCCGAATTTCAGTGCCCTTGCCGAAAATCACCCGGGGCAACCATTCTCCCCAATTTCTCTCGATTTCCACCCAAACAACATCATTGGGATGTACTGCATTCAACGTCCTCTACAACCTGTCGTCCCGTCCGCTTTTCCTCCATACAAACATTGTGTCGGCCCACTCACATACTATATGCGGACTTTACACACAAACAAGTGAATGCAAGGCATACTTGGTCAACCGCCATACAGGTCACACTGAGGGTGGCCGTATAAACAACTTAAACACTGTTACAAATACGTGCCACAATGTGAACCCACACCAAACAAGAATGACAACCACATTTAGGGAGAACATCCGCACCGTAACCCAACATAAACACAACAGAACAAATACCCAGGATCTCTTGCAGCACTAACTCTTCTGGGATGCTACAATAATTGAAAATTGATTTTGCATGTCACTATAAAGTTATACAAGCCTTGCTCGTTCAATATTCAATGCAAAACTTGTTTGGGTCCCAATTAAAAGGTTAATTTCTTCAACCTTGGCCCACGGCTTTGTTCACTTTAAAATGTTGGCCCACTCTGTATTTGAGTTTGACACCCCTGCTTTAGTGTCTCCGTCAGTGTTCTATGAAAACTATTTGTTGAATACAAAACATTACGAGAAAACATGGTTATGATATTCTTTCGCGGGAATACATTTATCGTGGTCTGGAACCGATTAACAGCAATAAACAAGGGACGACTTTATGGTTAAATATGATGCGGAAGGTAATGTTTTTCTGAGATGTTTTATTGTAAAATTGCATGTTGGTTATCCCTATTGTGTATGTTGTACTGCATGCTTATACAAGGGATGCGAAACAAAATGTTTAGTTTACGTCAAAAAGTTGCTTATGTGATTTTAAAAAGGGGTCCTAGCTCAATTAGAGCTTATTAGCAGTGAAGGTGTTCATGTACTTTTAACTAAAAAGGTGTTGCCCGCCTACCCGAGCATCAGCACCAGCATCCTCCATTTTAAAAAAAAGAAGAAAAAAGTTGTGGCGTCAGAAGTGGGATCACCGATAGTGTCCCGCCTCCTTTAGGAGTGAACACATTGTTCACGCCCGAGCTAACATGTGGCTTCACCATCACACGGGCCGCCAAGATTTACGGCCTCTTTTTGATCCGCGTGCGGAAACAAGAGGCGATCCATTGGCCACGCTCGATGCTGACGATGCTCGAGTGGACGGGCTTCCTGGTTGCCTGCTTGACCAAAAAAAAAAAAAAAAAAAAAAGGGTCCCTCCTTAAATGAATGTATTTCTACCTCTTGCAGGACAATGTCGGATAGGGAAGTAAATAATTAAAGGACAGGGACCCTTTTTGACTGCATCAACCCTGCCACTGCTGGTAAGCTCTACTTATCCATTGTGACTCCATTTTTATTTTTTTTAATGTCACAGTGCTCCCTGCATGGACAACCCTTACATGTTTAGGAAAAAAAAAAAAAAAAAAAAGGCACGGCGTGTTTGCATTTCATTTGATTCAACCAAATAGCGGAGGATCAGTGTGTGTGTCACTCATAAAAAGAACAATATCTGTGGAATTAGTGTGAAAACAGCACTTCATTGTGATTCTTTTAGGCTCATGTTAGCTGGCACCCTTTGGCATGGCTTTTTGTGCGCTTCCTGAAAAAGCTCCATAATCCCCACCCTGGCATCCGCATGGGACTTTTGTTTGTGTCATCAGCTCAAGCACGTCGTGTTGCAACGGGGAATGTTTAATTGAATTAAATGCAAGACACGCTTTGCGGCATTAGCCTGCCAGGGACTGGAGTGCTAATGCGCTATCCAGTTCCCCCTCGATTATCACATTACCACAGCTCCAATCAATTGATAAACTCCCATTCAATATGTCGGAGTATTTAATTGAGTCACAGTCTATTGGATTTGAGGGCCGTGCACAGTGCACACATGCTGACAGCGTAAACATTCTCTCTCTCTCTCTCTCTCCGTTTGTCTGCATTCTGCTGAGGAGAGCTGCAGGGAGATACAAACAAGAAATGCATATTCTCTCTTTCCTATGAAATACACCAGAGCATCTGTTTACTCAACTGCAGAGAGTGGCAGGTATCTTTTAGGGGTATTAATAGTATAAAATATTGCTTTGTTACTACACTGCAAAAACTGAAATCTAATATTAAATATCTCAAATAAGGGTGATATTTGCTTATTTTCTGTCTGATAAGATAATTTTTCTCACTAAGCAGATTTTATGTTAGTGTTTTACTTGTTTTAAGGGTTTTGGTCCTAAAGTATCTCAGTAAGATATTACAGCTTGTTGCTGAGATTTTATGACCTATATTGAGTAAAACATGCTTGAAACTAGAATATCAACTCTTGCGAAGCTGTGTCATAAACACTCACAAGTATAAAACTACTTTTAAAAAGTAGTTATTTCTTAATTCAAGCATGAAAAAAAAAAATGGAGTTTGCGGTTTTGTTTTCAATTAAACAATAAAAAATACATACTCAAAGTAGTACAGTTATTAGTGAGAATTATACTTATTTTAAGGTATTTTTTGGGTTCATTGAGGTTAGCTAATTTAACTTGTTTTGGAAAGACTTGACAACCCAAATTGCAGTCTATCAATCACGTAATCAGATGTAATTACATTTTTGATCAATATTTTCCATTTTCACATTCTGCATTTGTTTAACAACGTTAATACTTATAGATGTACTTGTATATTGCGGGGCGGTATAGCTCGGTTGGTAGAGTGGCCGTGCTAGCAACTTGAGGGTTGCAGGTTCGATTCCCGCTTCTGCCATCCTAGTCAGTGCCGTTGTGTCCTTGGGCAAGACACTTTACCCACCTGCTCCCAGTGCCACCCACACTGCTTTAAATGTAACTTAAATATTGGGTTTCACTATGTAAAGCGCGTTGAGTCACTTGAGAAAAGCGCTATATAAATATAAAATCACTTCACTTCACTATTACAGACATACAAATTTGAAGTGTG
Organism: Nerophis ophidion; assembly: GCF_033978795.1. Lineage (NCBI taxonomy): Eukaryota > Metazoa > Chordata > Actinopteri > Syngnathiformes > Syngnathidae > Nerophis > Nerophis ophidion. The sequence goes on along the minus strand of NC_084630.1, from coordinate 218,797 downwards.
TTTTATTCGATTAAATAAACTGATTGTCAGATTTCCGGACTACAAACTAATTGATAGCTGCAGCCCGATATTGTATACAGTGCATGCACAAAGTATTCGCAGCCCTTCACTTTGTCCACATTTTTTTATGTTACAGCCTTATTTCAAAATAGAATAAATTCATTTTTACCCCCATAATTCTAAACACAATACCCCATAATGACGATGTGAAAAGTTAAAAAAAAAAAAAGGTTTATACAATTTCTTCAAGTATTCACAGCCTTTGCTCAATATTTATTGATCCACCTCTGGCAGAAATTACAGCCTGAAGTCTTTTTTGAACATGATGCCAGGATAGAAGGAAAGATGAATGCAGCAAAGTACAGAGACATCCTGGAGGTGCTGCGAAGAGGAATGGGCTTAACTGCCCAAATATAAACGTGCCAAGCTTGTGGCGTCGTATTCAAGAGGAAGACTTGAGGCTGTAATTGCTGCCAAATGTGCATTGACAAAGTATTGAGCAAAGGCTATGAATACTTATGTAGATGTGATGTTTTTAATCTATTTTCTATTTAAAAATAAAAAAATACAATAAAAACAACAACTTGACATTTTCATTATGGGGTATTGTGTGTATAATTTTGAGGATTCATTCCATTTTGAAATAAGGCTGTACCATAACAAGAGTGAAGCGCTTTGAATATTTAGTGGATGCACCAATTTTTACTTCTATGCTACGTACATAGTTTCTCAAAAAGGAATCACGTATGCAAAGACACTATTATAGTATAATGGATTAGGACTCATTGTTAATATTTAATAGTATTTTCCCATATATAAAAATGTATCATTATTAGGGGTGCTCAAAAAAAATAGATTTACATGTGAATTGGGATTCCTATTTTCCAATTCTAAAGTGATTTATAATTAAATCTTAATATATATATTTATTTTTTACATTTTTTTTAAAGACAACTTTTGCACATGTACATCATAAATCAGCTGCCAAGAGTAGCTTTAGTAACCTATAAGATGTTTTGAAAAGGTTTTATAATCTTTTTATACAAAATATATTGGGAGAATTGTGTTGAATGGAGAACTGATTCTGAAACCGATTATCACCCCAAGAACTGGAATCAAATCTTGAGTGGTTATAATATTCCCATCCCTAATATTTTTTTTCTTATACGCTAGTTTAATCATTCATATTCTTACTATATTTTATATTATTTAGACATTCATAAATATGCATTAAAAAATGTAAAAAAAACTAACAGTTAACATATAGTCGAGGTTTCTGTGATATATCCGTTATACAGTGCTCAATACCGGAGTAGAGCGGAATATACGTTCGGTCATGAAAAAACAGTCTATTTCATCACTATAAGCATGTTTTGCAGGTTTCACTGCTCTTCGGGGGATTTTAAAAACCCTGAAAATCAGATTTCACTGCTCAAAAAAAAAAAAAAAGCAGTGAAACCTGCGAAACAGGCTTGTAGGCATGAAATTTCACTGCTCTTTAGTGGGTTTTAAAATCCTGTGAAGAGCAGTGAAACCTGCTAAACAGGCTTGTAGGTATGAAATACACTGCTGTGAAAAGCATTGATATAAACCTATTTGTATTTCATATTCATAAACTAACTACAGTATAAATCTTCACTGTTATACGTTAAGTCAGGAAAAGACATAGGCTATTTCATCCCTACAAGCCTGTTTCGCATGTTTCACTGTAGATTAAAAAAAAAAAAAAAACGAAGAGCAGTGTATTTCATCCCTACAAGCCTGTTTCGCATGTTTCACTGCTCTTCAGGGGATTTAAAAAACAACAGCCCGAAGAGCAGTGTATTTCATCCCTACACGCCTGTTTTGCAGGTTTCACTGCTCCTCAGGGTTTTTAAAGATCCCCTGAAGAGCAGTGAAACCTGTAGGGATGAAATACCCTGTGAGTTTTTTCCTGACCTAACGTATAACAGTAAAGATTTAGTTAGATTATGGATATTATATACAAATAATTGGTTTATATCTATGCTTTCACTTTTAGAATGCACTACTTGCTCTTTAAAATGTCAGCTTTACAGATGCCAGGTCCGCTCTCACTTTTAGAATGCATTACTTGCTCTTTAAAATGCCAGCTTTACAGATGCCAGGTCCGCTCTGTCGGCGGTAAATGTTGCGTTATAGACAACCACACACACATTCATAGTGAAGAAGGTAACCACGCCCCCTTGTCACGTCTGTTAGAGGTGTGGCGTTGAAGTAACCCGGCGATTATTGGAGGCATGTTTACCAGCAAATATGATATTTTAGGAGGAAAAATGGTATTCACGCCGACGATTTTGTTGTATTTTCCCATCAGGCACAGCTCCAACATTAACCTGCACCGCAAACTGCTGACCAAAGAGCTGGACGACATCGTCCTGGACCCCCAACTCACGCCACTGCCCAATGACTTCCGGGCCGAGTTACTGGCCAAGATCTACGCCGGGCACCACCACATGGCTTTGGACCCGACGGGCGGGATGGCGTTCAGAGGCCTCGGCCCCGCCGCCTTGATCCACGGCGCGCATTCCCCCATGGGCAACATCGACTTCTCCCAGCGCCTTCTCCACCCGCACCTGAAGAACCACCACGCCAACGGCTTCTCCCGAGGCCAGCCGGACGACTACGTGGTGCTGGACCTGAGCACCACGTCCAGCGGCAGCGTCCACTCCTCACACGAGTCGGACGAGGGCAGCGACGAAGGCGTCCTATTGGACGACCTGGAGGAGGAGGAGGGACTGGAGGAGGAGGAAGGCAACAGCGAGGGGGAGGAACAGGGGCGAGAGACTTCGGACACGACCAGCGAGTGCTTGGCATCGCCGTTCCGCCTCTCGTCCACCGGGGGGAGCAACAACAACAACGACGGCGGTGGCGTCCTGTGCAGCATCTGCCACAAAATGTACAGCAACAAGGGGACTCTGCGCGTGCACTACAAGACTGTGCACCTGCGCGAAATGCACAAGTGCAAAATCCCCGGCTGCAACATGGCGTTCAGCTCCCTGCGCAGCCGCAACAGACACTCGCAGAACCCCAACCTCCACAAAAACGCGCCCTTCTCCGCGCTGACTCCTCAAACCCCGCCCCTCTTTCCTCCTCTAGCCCCTCCCCCCCTTTGTACTCAGCCCTGCCCGTGAAAGACCCTTCCGTACGCTCCACTTTGTCCCCGACTTGGAAAGAAGACGTCGCTGGTTTTCATACACCTTCTCCTCTCCAAAGAACTTCTTATTTGTGACTTTGCCTGCGGACAAGATCGTACTGAGACTTTGAAAAAAAACTAACAAACTTAAAAAAAAAAACATGTGTCTCGTATTTGTGTAATGATAGCTTTGAAATGAACCCCCTTAACGGAGGGGGGAAAAAAGCATGCCAGCTTCATTTGTAAATAATGTCCCGAGAGTGTAGAAGACTCGTGTTGATGGTCCGTTTGCTTCTTTTTTTGTTGTTGCTTTTTATGTTACAGTCCAGTACAATACTTCAAGCTATAGGCAAGAAAGAGGTAGCATCTTACTAGCTTGAGTCATTTTATCACATCTTAGGCAAAAAAAAAAAAAAAAAAGACAAAAAAAAAACCTACATAAGAATATCACGTGAATTGCTTTGTTGGATATTCAGAGGTTGCCGGCATGCTCTTCTTAGGCTCCCACGCGGATATCTGTGTCTTATTGATTTCGGTTTGATGTTTATGCGATTCCGTTTTTTGCACTTTGCATCTATACAAGGGGATGTGTAATATTAGTGAGGACGTTTGCAATGGTGAGTTAAGGTGCATCCTTTGATCGTGGAACTTCAACCTGCCAGCGCCGGTTTCGTTTACTTTTTTTTTTGCGTGTGCCCTTAAATGTAAACAACAACAACAAAAGATACGACAATACCCGACAAAACGTCACATGAATGGATTTTGGTTGTCCAGTTCACACTTGTGGTTCGGTACTCTGATCCGGGCTAAAATAATTGCTCATTCTTCACAATGCTGGTTTTCTCATGACAACTAAAGCACGTGACTGATCAGATTTCTTAACATTAGGATCATTTTATAAGACTGTGGTACCTTCGAAATAATGTCACTTTAAAAATATAAACGCAAAAAACACACATTTTCAAAAAGAACTAAAGAGTGCAGCTCCATTTCCTAATGGTACAAAAAAATCAGCCCAAATATGTAATCACTTTTGAGCCATTTTTGACATTTCCTGAGAGTTATAGGAAAAAAAAAAACGCCAAAACTTTGAGTTATCTAAAGCAAAATGACAGAAACAGAGTGAACCCTCTTGTCAAAAATCCACTATGTTTGTCTAGCATAAATACACAGAAGTTGAAGTCGGTTTCAGGCCCAAAATTAGATTTGGTACTCTGATCCGGACTAAAAAAAGTTTGCCTAGCCTTCACAATGCTGTTTTTGTCATGACAACCAAAGCACGTGATTGGTCGGATTTCTTAACATTAGGATCATTTTTTAAGACTGTGGTACCTTCGAAATAATGTCAATTTAAAAACATGAACACAAAACACACATTTTCAAAAAGAACTAAAGAGAGCAGCTCCATTTCCTAATGGCACAATAAATCAGCCCCAAAATGTAATCACCTGTTCCTAAACCCATTTCTGACATTTCCTGAAAGGTAGAGAAAAAAAACACCCAAAACTTTGAGTTATCTAAAGCAAAATGAAAGAAACAGAGTGAACCCTCTGGTCAATAATCCACTATGTTTGTCCAGCATACACACACAGAAGTTGAAGCTGGAATCGTATTGTAAAGTTAAGATAAAATAGTAGAAATTATCTGACGAACCCAAAATCAGATTCAATACTCTGATCCGGACTAAAAAAAAAAAAAAGTTTGCTTACAAGCACAATGGTGTTTTTGTCATGACAATCGAAGCACCTGATTGGTCAGATTTCTTAATATTAGGATATTTTTTTATGATTGTGGTACCTCGGTTTTTAGAAAAATTGTATATCTGAAAATATGAACACAAAAAAATCAGCACTTGTTCCATATCCCATTTCTGATATTTCCTGAAAGTTATATGAAAATCCACCCACAACTGAGTTATACATAGCAAAATGAAACAGAGTGAACCCTCCTGTCAGTCATCCACTATGTTTGTCTCTGCCCCACAGACGTCAAAGCTGGTATAGTATTGTAAACTTGAGGTAACAAAGTAGAAATTATTCGACAGGCCCGGATTTCTTCGCATTAGGATCCTTTTTAAGACTCTGGTACCTCGGTGTTTGTTAGTGATCATTGTGAAAACCAAAGCAGAAATAATGTATGTTGAATCCATAAATAGGAACACAAAACAACATTTTACAGATAACTAGCGCGTGCAAACCTCTGGCAAGCACTGTTTCCCCCCCATCTAAACATCCTAAATCCAGACGGTGATGCGGATCAGCCCCAAAATGTTATCACAACGTTGGATGAAAAACCGCCCATTTTTATATCGCTATATGTTTTTATATCTATAGTGGAATGAAAGAGAGTGAACCCTCTCGTCAGTCATCCGCTGTATTTGTCCTTGCAGGGTTGCTGGCTTACCCACACAAACGTTGAAGCTCCTATCGTCTTGTAAATTCAAAGTAATGTAGTAGAACTGATCCAGAACAGGCCCAAAATCAGATTTGGACATTGTTTTGAAAGTTTCATGAAAATCCGCCCATAACTTTTTGAGCTACATATAGCGAAATGAAACAGAGTGAACCCTCTCTTCAGTCCTCCACTGTATTTGTCCTTGCAGGGTTGCTAGCATAAACACATAGAAGTTGAAGCTTCTATCGTCAATTTAAGGCAATGTAGTAGAAATGATCCGGAACAGGCCCAAAATCAGATTGAGACATTTTTTGAAAAGGTCATAAAAATCCACTCCTACATTAGTGAGCTATCTATATGGGAATGAAAGAAACAGAGTGAACCTTCTCGTCAGTCATCCACTAAATTTGTCCTGGCAGGGTTGCTAGCATAAACACACAGAAGTTGAAGCTCCTATCGTATCTTAAACTTAAAGTAACGTAGTAGAAATGATCCTGAACAGGCCCAAAATCAGATTGAGACATTTTTTGAAAATGTCATAAAAATCCGCCCATAACTTATGTTGCTAAAAAAACAATCCAACATAGTAACAAGTAATGATGGAGAAAACAAATTAAATATGCGTAATGAATAAAATGAGCAGGGTTCTTTCTTGAATTAAATAGTGTTTCTCACCTTTTTTATAAATGCTGGTACTCTCAACTTTCTTCGGCCCCATGGCGACTTATTTTGCAGTCGTCGTACTCTGTATAGAAAACAAAAAAGCACAGCGACTGAGTCATCGACAGGCGAGCAAACGGACTAATTCAGGTGCTGCAGTCAAAGTTGGAGTTGCCACAAAACACATTTTAAGATAGCCAACACACTACTGCCATCTGGTGACTAAAGGGGACAGTGCACCCCCTAATTCGTCATGTTTCGTGTGTCAGGTAAACTTATATGAATACCCTTCCTACCGTTTTTTGACATCATTTGTCTTTCTTTATGAAAAGTGCTGGTACTCACAATTTTCTTCGGCCCCAAGGTAGCTTGTTTTGCAGTCATACTCACATATATATATAAAAAAGGACATCGACTGAGTCACCAATACGTGAGCAAACGGACCAGTTCAGGTGTCTACACTTTTTCGAACCAGAAAAGAGAAGGCAGATATAGTAATTATTCCACTGACAAAACATTTCAGGCCTTGAGCAAACTGGAAAACTGACTAAAAATGGGGAGAAATGTGTCCAGGGTGCATCATGAGAGGATGCATTAAAACAGGGGTGTCAAACGTACGTCTCGAGGGTTTCATCCGACCCGCGTGATGAGTTTGCAAAGTATAAAAATGAACCGAAAATTTTGGAAAGAAAAACTGCAGTTCTAAATGTGTCCACTAGATGTCACAATAGCAATTCTTTGTATCTTTGCAGATGATGCTACATATGTACAGAATAAACCACGTTAGTACATCAGTCGAAAAAATGACCCAACTACATAAATAACAGTAATTTGATTTTTTTTTTTTTTCATCTTGACCTATTGATAATTAACACCAAGAAGTTGACTGATGAACATTATCACATCATTTATTTAGAAAGTATAAATAAGAAAAAAATAAAGATAGAATACTATTAACCGCAACATGTAAGTGTAAAAAAAACCAACATTATGATTTTTACATTTTCAGAATGTACTTTTTGCGTATTTTTTAAACAAAAAAAACAATCTGAAGTTGTCTTTATTTTTAAGTTATCATGCCGCGATTTTACCAGTCCGGCCTACTTGGGAATAGATTTTTCTCCATCTAAAATGAGTCTGACACCCCTGCATTAAAATCACCAAAAACCACAAATAATAAGATGTACAGATGGTCGGCCGTTTTGGTTTTCAGGTTCCATTTTGAACTCGTTCCATTTTTTTGAGGGGTGTGTTACATTCCAATCTGTGTTTGTTTTGTCAGTAGAACACAACCCTGGACTCGTTTGTTACTCTCCATGTTTATTACCGATACCTTTTGTGGAAATCTGACAAAAAAAGTGGCGTGCAAAAACCGAGGTACCACTTTATTGAAAAATCTTCCAGAATATAAATCTAAAGAGCGCCAGCACCGCTTCCTGTTTTTATTTGTGTCCCGTCCTGGTCTTTGGTCAAGTGAACCGCACCAGAGTTGACTGAACCCAACGTGTGAATCCCTACAAGAACCGGCACTTCTTAAATAGTCCCCAACCTCCACGGTGACCGAGCTCATTGTACTTAAACACTTAAATTACTGACATGATGCACTTGAGTCTTAAAAAAAAAAATATATCTGTGAAAAAAAACAAAGATGGTACAAGTACTTCCAGTGGTCCAAGTAGCCAAGGGAGCACAGTATTTATTGGTGGCTGGCGTTAATTAAGCCCAGCAATTTTGCTTTACAGTAGAGACGGGATTCATATGGCTCCATTCCTGGGTGGACCTGGCATTAAGGGGTTAGACGGAGAATGCAGTCTGCTGAAAATGACGGAAAGCGCCTCGACACAGTTGGACTTGCCACAAAACATTTTAAGATAGCCAAAACTAAATTGGACAGCGCAGCCCCTACTTCGTCACGTTTCATGTGTCAGGTAAACCCATATGAATCCCCTTCCTATTGTTTTGACGTATTAAGGTGTGTGAGCGACGCCGTGTGACTTTTGTTTTTGTCTTACTTGACTGATGCTGCACACAGAAGGAAGAATATGCAGTGTTACGTGCCGACACTTGTACAGTATTTACCCGCTAAAAAGTAGGGATGGGCAACATTTCTTCATTCATTCTTAAATGAATGTTTTACACTCCTCTTTCCGTAAATGATATAGGGTGGCGCCCCATAAGAGTTGGCTTAAAAATAAAAAAAATTAAAAAACGGTCTGGGATACATGCTAGCATACAGTAAGGAAGGGATTCCCAATTCGTCACATTTCATGTGTCAGGTAAACCGCGTCGAATGGGGTCATATGAATCCCTTTTGAAGTTTTAGTTGATGGCGGCCATGTTTTTCGACCAATCTCGCTCAAATGTCACACACATGTACATGTCAGGGCCCAAGAGGTGTGCACCAAGTCTCGTATGGACATGTGACATTTCTTCATTCGTTCTTAAACGAATGTTTTACACTCCTCTTTCCGTAAATGATATATGGTGGCGCCCCATGAGAGTTGTGCTTAAAAAAACCAAAACAAAAAAAAACGGTCTGGGACACATACTAGTATACAGTAAGGAAGGGATTCCCAATTTGTCACGTTTCACGCGTCAGGAAAACCGCGCCGAATGGGCTCATATGAATCCCTTTACGACGGAAATTTTAGTTGATGTTTTTCACCCAATCTTGCCCAATTGTTACACACATGTACGTGTGTCATGGCCCTGAAGGAGAGTACCATGTTTCGTATTAAGAAATTGTATGGGGGGAAAAATATGGGGTTTAATAACAGAAAAAACGGTAGGGGACACATTTTCAAATGGTGGAGCAGGAAATGTGTCATATTTACTCTTTCAGTGGGATTCTGGTTGTAGCTGTGCTGTACCGGAACTGAACACAGCTGATTACTAAAAAAAAAAAAATCTGTATCTGGGTTACATCACTGTCAGTCTTTTTTTTTTTTTTTTTTTTACTGTTATTGTAGTTTACGCGGGATTAAACTGCTTGAAGGTGGCGTCCACAGAACACAAAAAGACAAGTAGGTGTGTATAGATGCTTCATTTTTTCCTTTCAACCACATCTTAATTTGAACTGGAAACCTGTGAAATAGCAGAAGGGTCTTAAAAGAAAACGCAATCTCAAACGTGTGGATGAATATCGTGCCAATTAGTAGGTAGTAAAGTTGAGGACCTGTATTATTAAGTCTTAAAGGTTGACACGGCTGCAAGAACAAAGTATTACTTTTTGTGAGGGGGGGACGGTGACTAAGAAGCCTCATTGATACTGCAAGTTGCCTAAAAAGGTGTTGCCCATTTGCAGACGAGAGGTTTCAAGTGGTCCTCCTTTGTTTAAAAAATAAAAATAAAAAAAAGAAATCTTTACTTTTTTTCTGTATCATATCTGTCTGTTTTGTTTTTGTTTGTTTTGCATAAAATGCATAAGGGTTTTTGGGATGTAAATGGAATTTTATTCATATTTTGTCCAAATACCTCTTGTAATTTGTATCAGAATTCTTGTACAATTTTTATATTAAAGATTTATCAGTCACTGGCATTTTGTCACCGCATCTTTTTTTCTTTATTCAATCAGGATATCCAAAAAGCACGTACAAACGCATGTGAAATGTGTGTGTGTGTGTATATATATATATATATATATATATATATATATATATATATATATATATATATATATATATATATATATCCATCCATCCATCCATCTTCTACCACTTATTCCCTTTTGGGGTCGCTGGTGCCTATCTCAGCTACAATCGGGCGGAAGTCAAGGTACACCCTGGACAAGTCGCCACCTCATCGCAGAGCCAACACAGACAGACAACATTCACACTCACAATCACACACTAGGGCCAATTTAGTGTTGCCAATCTCAATGAGGATATTTCCATCCCAAGAAAAAAAACGTGCTATTTTTCAAGCCTTTAATTACCTTGTGATAAAAAATCATTAGGGGGACGGCTATCTTGACCAATTAGTGGGGCTTTAGATTAAAAGAGTTATTAAAAGATGCAGCGGTCTGAGGAGAAGCTGCTGCTGGCTTTTGCAAATTAATAAGACGGTCATTGGCTAAAGAGCAGCAGATAATGACTAAAAGGGAGTAAACTGGGAGCGGTACACAATCTTACACGGATATAAAATCCGCGCATTGGAAGCTAGAAGGCAAGGGTGTCCCAACTTTTACACTGAGGGCAGTACATTGAAAAATTAAAGCATGCAGGGGCTATTTTGATATTTTATATTTTCCAAACAAATGCAATATATACATTTTTTTAACCTTTCTCAGAAGGGTCTGTCATAAAAAATGCAAAAAAAAATTATTTTTAATTATTCGACAAAATAATACTACAAACCATGTTTCCATACGAGTTGGGAAATTGTGTTAGATGTAAATATAAACGGAATATAATGATATGCAAATAATTTTTTAACCCATATTCAGTTGAATATGCTACAAAGACAACATATTTGATCTTCAAACTCAAACTTTTTTTGTTGTTGCAAATAATCATTAACTTTAGAATTTGATGCCAGCAACATGTGCCAAAGAAGTTGGAAAAGGTGGCAATAAATACTGATAAAGTTGAGGAATGCTCATCAAACACTTATTTGGAACATCCCACAGGTGTGCAGGCTAATTGGGAACAGGTGGGTGCCATGATTGGGTATAAAAACAGCTTCCATGAAATGCTCAGTCATTCACAAACAAGGATGGAGCGAGGGTCACCACTTTGTCAACAAATGCGTGAGCAAATTGTTGAACAGTTTAAGAAAAACCTTTCTCAACCAGCTATTGCAAGGAATTTAGGGATTTCAACATCTACGGTCCGTAATATCATCAAAGGGTTCAGAGAATCTGGAGAAATCACTCCACGTAAGCAGCTAAGCCCGTGACCTTCGATCCCTCAGGCTGTACTGCATCAACATCAGTGTGTAAAGGATATCACCACGTGGGCTCAAGAACACTTCAGAAACCCACTGTCAGTGACTACAGTTGGTCGCTACATCTGTAAGTGCAAGTTAAAACTCTCCTATGCAAGGCGAAAACCATTTATCAACAACACCCAGAAACACTGTCGGCTTCGCTGGGCCTGAGCTCATCTAAGATGGACTGATGCAAAGTGGAAAAGTGTTCTGTGGTCTGACGAGTCCACATTTCAAATTGTTTCTGGAAACTGTGGACGTTGTGTCCTCCGGACCAAAGAGGAAAAGAACCATCCGGATTGTTATCGGCGCAAAGTTGAAAAGGCAGCATCTGTGATGGTATGGGGGTGTATTAGTACCCAAGACATGGGTAACTTAAACATCTGTGAAGGCACCATACAGGTTTTGGAGCAACATATGTTGCCATCCAAGCAACGTTACCATGGACGCCCCTGCTTATTTCAACAAGACAATGCCAAGCCACGTGTTACAACAACGTGGCTTCATAGTAAAAGAGTGCGGGTACTAGACTGGCCTGCCTGTAGTCCAGACCTGTCTACCATTGAAAATGTGTGGCGCATTATGAAGCCTAAAATACAACAACGGAGACCCCCAGACTATTGAACAACTTAAGCTGTACATCAAGCTGTACATCCACCTGAGAAGCTTAAAAAATGTGTCTCCTCAGTTCCCAAACGTTTACTGAGTGTTGTTAAAAGGAAAGGCCATGTAACACAGTGGTGAACATGCCCTTTCCCAACTACTTTTGCACGTGTTGCAGCCATGAAATTCTAAGTTAATGATTTGCAAAAAAAAAATTAAGTTTATGAGTTTGAACATCAAATATGTTGTCTTTGTAGTGCATTCAAATGAATATGGGTTAAAAATGATTTGCAAATCATTGTATTCTGTTTATATTTACATCTAACACAATTTCCCAACTCATATGGAAACGGGGTTTGTAATTTCTCCATCAACTTGAGGTCAATATAAAGTTGTTTTTTAATAAAAATATTTATATACATATTTTAGGGATGTACGGTATACCGGTGTTAGTATAGTACCACAATACTAATGAATCATATTCGATACTATAGCGCCTCTAAAAAGTACAGGTTGCCCACCCCTTCGCCCCTCCGTCGTAGTCACGTTATGACATTGCTGGTTTTACAAGCAGATGAGCATGTTTGGCAGCACACAATCACTGAGTACTGACAAGCAGACAGTGTGTAGACAAAAAAGAGAGAACAAACGCATTTTGGCTTAAAAACTGATGATAAAAGGTGAAGTTATAACACTGAAAGACCCTCAGGAAGAGGTGCTTTAAGACATGGCTACGTAGCTAGCAGCTAATGTCAAACGACAGTGTTTTAGAGACTTATAAATCACTAATCCTGGCCTCCATGGCGACAAATAAAGTAAGTTTCTTACAAGTATCATTCCCGCAGGACGAATAATAGCTAAATATGCTTCACTGCACACCGTAGTTCACCGGCATCACAATGTAAACAAACGCTATTGGTGGATCTACACCTAATATCAACTGTAATGATACCAAGTACAGTAAACTATCTAGTCGACACTGCTAAAATTACATCAATATTTTTAGCATCACTAAACCTTATTTTTTAAATGTATATTATGTTTATAAACTCAGTAAATGCGTCCCTGGACACATGAAGACTTTGAATATGACCAATGTATGATCCTGTAACGACTTGGTATCAGATTGATACACAAATGTGTGGTATCATCCAAAACTAATGTAAAGTATCAAACAACAGAAGAATAATTGATTATTACATTTTAACAGAAATGTATATAGGACATGTTAAGAGAAAGTAAGCAGATATTAAAAGTAAATGACAAGTAGATTAATAATCCATTTTTACAGTTTGTCCTTTGGAATTTTGACAAAATAATATAATGATAAAAGACACAATATGTTACTGCATATGTCAGCAGACTAATTAGGAGCCTTTGTTTGTTTACTTATTACTAAAAGGCTTGTATGTACTCTATGTTATTTAAGGACAAACTTGCAATAAGAAACATATGTTTAATGAATGTTTTGTTAAAATAAAGCCAATAATGTCATTTTGTGGTCCCCTTTATTTAGAAAAGTATCGAAATACATTTTGGTACCGGGATAACACTAATATATATACACACACACACATATATACATATATATACATATATATACATATACATATATATACATATACATATATATACATATATATACATATACATATATATACATATACATATATATACATATACATATATATACACATATATATATACATATACATATATATACATATATATATACACATATATATATATACACATATATATATATACACATATATATATATACACATATATATATATACACATATATATATATACACATATATATATATACACATATATATATATACACATATATATATATACACATATATATATATATATATATATATATATATATATATATATATATATATATATATATATATATACACATACATACATACATACATACATACACACACACACACTTTTAGTTTTTTATCTTACATTTTCATATATGGCAAACAATATTTTTCCAAAGAATATTTTTAAAGTTAAATATTTTGAAGTGAAGTATGTTTATATCGCGCTTTTTTCTAGTGACTCAAAGCGCTTTACATAGTGAAACCCAATATCTAAATGACATGTAAAGCAGTGTGGGTGGCACTGAGAGCAGGTGGGTAAAGTGTCTTGCCCAAGGACACAACAGCAGTGACTAGGACGGTGGAAGCGGGGATCGAACCCGGAACCTTCAAGTTGCTGGCACGGCCACAATACCAACCGAGCTTTACCCCCCCAAATTGAAGTAATTGGAGCCTCGAATAGGTCAATAATTCATTAAAAAAAACAACATTGATTTTGATTCATGACTTTTTCGTAGCGATCATAGCTTCAAAGCAGAAAATCCGCCTGCCTGGCAGCTTTGTGTAATTACAGTCAACAGTCCAACTTTTTTTCGATACATTTTAAATGTTTGGTCTTTTAATGTTTTTCCTGAGAGGGACGAGTGGTAGAAAATGGACGGATGGATGAATATTTTTTAACAGTATTTTTAGAATGTGCCGCGGGTCGGTAAAAAAATTAGCTGCGGGCCACAAATGGTCCCTGGGCCGCACTTTGCACACCTTGCTACAAGGCCTCACATTTGACATATTTTATTTAAAAAATGAGACATACCTCAATAGCTATCAGGCGAGCATTGTAGTTAAATGTATTTGTATGTATTTAAATGATTTATTTAACTTGTTAATTGCCTGTTCATAGCCGGTTACTCTTCATTAAACTTCCTTTAAGGCAAGGGAGTCCATAGTGCGGCCCGGGGGCCATTTGCGGCCCGCAACTAATTGTTTACCGGCCCGCCACACATTCTGGAAATGCTATTGCAAATATAAAAAAGACCACTTAAAAAAAGGGAAAATAGTCAAAATCTATCGAGAAAAAGTTGCAATGTTGACACAAAGCCGCCCTGCAGGCTGTTTTTTTTCTTTTGTCTTTCTTTTTTTGCCATTGCTCCAAAAAAAAAAGAGCAAAAAAATCTATGTTATAATTATTTTCAAGGCTCTAAGTACTTCAAGTATTTCACTTAAAAATGTTTCGTGTTGTTAATATTGCATATATTGTGTGGTCGCCGTATAAAAACATCAAAGTTTTCTTTGACGAAAGAGCATATAACAAACAAAATAATAGTTCAAACGTAAAAATCGATAGATTTTGATCCTGTAACTTATGTGTTGAAAGTAAAAGAAAAACCTAATATAAATATATCACTTAATGAGTGGGGCACCCTTTGCATCCCAAATATATTTATTGGTATTTTATTTATCTTTTCACTGTTCTTACTCAAAAAATATAAAATAATTCAAATCAATGGTGTCCTGTATGATTGATCTTTTAGGGTTTTAACTACTAAATACTTCATATTTCAGTTTTACTATTAAAAAAAAAAAAAAAAGCAGTTTTAGAAAGAAAAGCCATAAAACCTTTTTATTATTATTACTTGATATCAACTTGAAGTTGATATAGAGATTTATTGTAAGCGTAAAGGCCTACTGAAAGCCACACAGTCTGATAGTTTATATATCAGTGATGAAATATTAACGTTGCAACACATGACAATACGGCCGCTTTAGTTTTCTAAATTGCAATTTTAAATTCCCCGCGAGTTTCTTGTTCAAAACGTTAGCCCAGCACCACAAACGGCTAAAAGTCGTCTCTTTTCATCGGATAATTACACAGTAATTTGGACATCTGTGTTGCTGAATCTTTTGCAATTTATTCAATTAATAATGGAGACTATAAAGAAGAATGCTGTTGGTGGAAAGTGGTGGATTGCAGCTGCTTTAAGCACCTAAACACAGCCGGTGTTTCTTTGTTTGTTGTGGAGCTTTAACACAGATATTAAGTCGGCTCTTACCGGAGACTTCAGTGGATTATGCGACCTCCTCCTGCAGCTCAAAAAGGCAGCTGTGATCTTGGCTCCTCGGCTTCTCTCAGAGACACTGGAGTTCACCGCAGCCATCCGATTTTCAGGTATGGCTTTACAATCTCACTAAAACACTATTAAAACAATAAGCAGATAAGGGATCTTCCAGAATTATCCTAGTAAATGTGTCTAATTACATCTGAAACGCTCACACTGCCGCCGCCTGGAGGCGTCGCCTTTTCTTTTTTTTCTCTTTTTTTTTTTTGTGCTTCACTCAAACTTTCCTCATCCACGAATCTTTCATCCTCGCTCAGATTGATGGGGAAATTGTCGCTTTCTCGGTCCGAATCGCTCTAGCTGCTGGTGTCCATGATTGTAAACAATGTGAGGATGTGAGGAGCTCCACAACCCGTGACTTCACGCGCACATCGTCTGCTACTTCCGATAAAGGCAAGGCTTTTTTATTAGCGATCAAAAGATGCGAACTTTATCGTGGATGTTCTCTACTAAATCCTTTCAGCAAAAATATGGCAATATGGCGAAATGATGAAGTATGACACATAGAATGGACCTGCTATCCCCGTTTAAATAAGAACATCTAATTTCAGTAGGCCTTTGAATAAAAAATAATAATAATAATAATTTGACTTATTTTTAACATTTTAATGACTGAGACCCTGTATGGTCCCCGGGACCCTTAAAGGTAAAATACATTTTAAAAATCCATACATTTTTTGTGGTTTGAAAATGAAAAATATGAAAATGGCCCCCGCACGCTTTCAGTTTTCGATGTGGGGCCCTCAGTGGAAAAAGTTTGGACACCCCTGCTTTAAAGTGTCCAAGGCACATTTTTTTCTGTTTTTGATGCTCTGCAGTCAAGCTAGCTTAGAAGTTAGCAAAATATGCTCGGTTGCCGCAAATTGAACTCAAGTAAGAGTACTTTGGTGTAGTATGACTCAAGTAAAAGTAAAACGAATCAAAACATGAATTAATGAAGTCAGTATTGAGTGAAATAACTGCTTTCAACAACGTTAGCTTAAACATGAAAAACATCTCCAACTTACCTAAACATGTTCCTCTTGTTGGAAGTGGAGCTTTTGTCAGCTGAAGTGTGAACATTTCTCCTGACGCACATCATATAAATAAATATATACATTATATTCTAAAATATATATTTTGTAAGTAAACATTGACGAGTCAGGTAACTTTTTTTTTTAGAATGTGTTGTGTGAGTGAGGTCATGTGACCGCCAGGCTCCGTTTGATTGGTGGAACTAGGTCATGTGACGCAAGTCTCTCTAACGAGCCAAAATGAAAACATCCTTGCAAGCAGGAGTCAATAACAAATAAAGCAAAAATAGGGTTTATTTTTGAAAACTGCTCAAGAAAAGAGTATGTTAAAATAAAACTATGCTGACAAGTACCATTCATTTCAAAAGTTACTTAAGTAAATATAAAATAATAATTGTTAATATTGTACCCAGTCTGCTCTCTTGCTTGTTTTTGTATCTCTTCCTCCAATGTGAAGAATTATTCTGATACAAATCAAAGAAAAGAAAAAATCCAAAAAATGGTTAAACCAATTCCCCAGGATGTATTAAATATTTCAAAAGTGTAAGTTTGGCCTTGGGAGGACTTTATAAAAAAGTTTGTTATTAACAGACTGCTGCAAAATAAATAAATCAATCAAAAAATTAATGTTTACTTATATAGAACTAAATCACGAGTGTCTCAAAGGGCTGCACAAGTCACAACGACATCCTCGGTTCAGATCCCACATAAGGGCAAGAAAAAGACTCAACCCAAGAGTCCAGTCCATAGTGGATCTAACATAATAGTGAGAGTTCAGTCCATAGTGGATCTAACATAATAGTGTGAGAGTCCAGTCCATAGTGGATCTAACATAATAGTGTGAGAGTCCAGTCCATAGTGGATCTAACATAATAGTGAGAGTCCAGTCCATAGTGGATCTAACATAATAGTGAGAGTCCAGTCCATAGTGGATCTAACATAATAGTGAGAGTTCAGTCCATAGTGGATCTAACATAATAGTGTGAGAGTCCAGTCCATAGTGGATCTAACATAATAGGGAGAGTCCAGTCCATAGTGGATCTAACATAATAGTGTGAGAGTCCAGTCCATAGTGGATCTAACATAATAGTGAGTGTCCAGTCCATAGTGGATCTAACATAATAGTGAGAGTCCAGTCCATAGTGGATCTAACATAATAGTGTGAGAGTCCAGTCCATAGTGGATCTAACATAATAGTGAGAGTTCAGTCCATAGTGGATCTAACATAATAGTGAGAGTCCAGTCCATAGTGGATCTAACATAATACTGAGAGAGTCCAGTTCATAGTGGATCTAACATAATAGTGAGAGTCCAGTCCATAGTGGATCTAACATAATAGTGTGAGAGTCCAGTCCATAGTGGATCTAACATAATATTGAGAGTCCAGTCCATAGTGGATCTAACATAATAGTGTGAGAGTCCAGTCCATAGTGGATCTAACATAATAGTGAGAGTCCAGTCCATAGTGGATCTAACATAATAGTGTGAGAGTCCAGTCCATAGTGGATCTAACATAATAGTGAGAGTCCAGTCCATAGTGGATCTAACATAATAGTGAGAGTCCAGTCCATAGTGGATCTAACATAATAGTGAGAGTTCAGTCCATAGTGGATCTAACATAATAGTGTGAGAGTCCAGTCCATAGTGGATCTAACATAATAGGGAGAGTCCAGTCCATAGTGGATCTAACATAATAGTGTGAGAGTCCAGTCCATAGTGGATCTAACATAATAGTGAGTGTCCAGTCCATAGTGGATCTAACATAATAGTGAGAGTCCAGTCCATAGTGGATCTAACATAATAGTGTGAGAGTCCAGTCCATAGTGGATCTAACATAATAGTGAGAGTTCAGTCCATAGTGGATCTAACATAATAGTGAGAGTCCAGTCCATAGTGGATCTAACATAATACTGAGAGAGTCCAGTTCATAGTGGATCTAACATAATAGTGAGAGTCCAGTCCATAGTGGATCTAACATAATAGTGTGAGAGTCCAGTCCATAGTGGATCTAACATAATATTGAGAGTCCAGTCCATAGTGGATCTAACATAATAGTGTGAGAGTCCAGTCCATAGTGGATCTAACATAATAGTGAGAGTCCAGTCCATAGTGGATCTAACATAATAGTGTGAGAGTCCAGTCCATAGTGGATCTAACATAATAGTGTGAGAGTCCAGTCCTTAGTGGATCTAACATAATAGTGAGAGTCCAGTCCATAGTGGATCTAACATAATAGTGAGAGTCCAGTCCATAGTGGATCTAACATAATAGTGAGAGTCCAGTCCATAGTGGATCTAACATAATAGTGAGAGTCCAGTCCATAGTGGATCTGACATAATAGTGAGAGTCCAGTCCAAAGTGGATCTAACATAATAGTGAGAGTCCAGTCCATAGTGGATCTAACATAATAGTGTGAGAGTCCAGTCCTTAGTGGATCTAACATAATAGTGAGAGTCCAGTCCATAGTGGATCTAACATAATAGTGAGAGTCCAGTCCATAGTGGATCTAACATAATAGTGAGAGTCCAGTCCATAGTGGATCTAACATAATATCCAACAAAAATCCTACTTCCTCAAAACTGTCCATTTTTTTGATTTAAAGAAAGGTCGTGTATTTTTTTTGTTTTGTTTGTTTTTTTACTATTTTATTGCAATTTTTTTAATTAATATTATAGTTTGCTGCTTATGCATTTGTACATTTTCATGACAATGGATTGATATCATGACAATTAATACAATAATACAATAAAACCAAAACCATTGAAGTTGGAACATTGTGTAAATGTTAAAAACAAATAAAAAAAAACAGAAAACAATGATTTGAAAATCCTTTTCAACTTATATTCAATTGAACAGACTGCAAAGAAAATATATTTTGTGTTCGAATTGGAAAACTTTATTTTTTGCAAATATTGGCTCATTTGGAATTGAATGCCTGCGACATGTTTCAAAAAAGCTGGCACAAGTGGCAAAAAAGACTGAAAACGGTGAGTAAATGTTTATCAACAACCAACAAATTTAGCTGAACTGCACCAATTGTGTCAAGAGGAGCGGTGAAAAATTCAACCCGAAGCTTGCCAGAAGCTTTTGGATGGCTAGTAAAAGCTACCTTATTGCAGTGAAACTTGCCAAGCGACATGTAACCAAATATTAACATTGCTGTATGTATACTTTTGATCCAGTCACATTTTCTGTAGAGCCATAATAAATTCATGAAAGAACCAAACTTCATGAATGGTTTTAATGACCAACACGTATGTGCTCCAATCACTACATCACAAAAAAATAAAGAGTTGTAGAAATTATTGGAATCTGAAGATAGCCATGACATTATGTTCTTTACAAGTGTATGTATTTAATATATATATATATATTCGGGACCTCATTGATTTAGTTCCACACCAGCGAGGCCCGCAATGCTGGCTAATGCTATTGACGAGCCATCAGTCTTGTCCAGAAGTGTGGAGGCATGCAGCTCTCCTTCCAGGCCAAGAGTGAAGACCAGAAGAAAGAAAGGAAGCGAGGAGGAGGAGGAGGAGGAGGAGAAGGGTGGAACGTCAATGGACAGTGATGGAGAGCGGGGAAGAGGGCGAAGATGCAAGCGCAGCACGTGCCCTCACGCCGCTGTCCATGGTTTGGGAACACTAAATTAGAAAAAAAGACAAAAAGGAATGAGGAGAGGAAGAAAGTGTAAACAGTCGCATCGATCCCACTCGTGTCGGCCAAATCAAACCATTAGGAGGCGGGATACTTCATGCCTGCTGGAGCTGGAAGTGAGGAGCCGCACTCCAGGAAGCAGGAAAAGTTTAAATGAGGATGTCGGAGGAAAGGAAGGAATTAGGTGGGATACATGGTGGTCGTCTATATCAGTGCTCCCCAACCTTTTTGTATCCGTGGACCGGTCAACGCTTAATAATTTGTCCCGCGGCCCGGGTGGGAGGATGGGGGTATGTCTTTTTTTTTTGTCTTTGTTATGAAAAAGGGAGGTTTTTGTGGTTGGTGCACTAATTGTCAGTGTATATTGTGTTTTTTATGTCAATTTAATAAAAATAAAAAATAAATCCTATTATTTTTTTTTTTAAATAAAAATTAATTAAAAAAAATTCTGCGGCCCGGTGGTTGGGGACCACTGGTCTATATGACAATACATTATCTCTTTTTTCTTTTTTTTTCATCTTTTTCTTTTTTTTATTTTGGCTTTTTTCTGCTTAAAGTTACTGAAATAATCTGGTATACTTTGTCATTTTATTGAATTTGTAATCAAAAAATGAATAAAAACATCAACACTGTTATACAGTGTGTCTTCTATTTTATTTCCAATCTTTTTTATTCTTGTGTTTGTTTTATGATGAATCCAACATTTAATCACACCCTAATAATTGTATTTTAATTTAATAAAATATTTATTAACAATCATACTTTCCCCCCAAAAAATATATTTTGTCTTGTATTGTTTGCCTCTTGTTTATTTGGTTTTGTACGTGATTTTAAAGTTTGAAAATCAAGTCCTACAATGGCAATTTTTAAACATATTAATAATAATTATATGTTTGTCTATTTTTTTGTTGTTCTTTAAATATTATTATTTATTTTTTGGTTATTTTTTGTTTTTGTTTTAGTGTTTGCGATATAGCAATTATTGTTATTTTAAAATGTGATTATAAACTGGTAAAATCAGTAATTTAATTACTGTATTTATCAATAATATTTTTTTAAATATGAATCCTAATAATAATAATAATAATACCTTTAATATTCTTTATTTTTCCTCTTTTTAAATATTTTTCTGTTTCACCTTTTAGCAGTTATTCTGAATCTAAAATGTATATACTAATAGGCTGATAAATAAAACATTTTAACAATACAATTCTAATTCAAAAGTATGCATATAGCATAATAATGTAAACACTCCCAGATGACCAACAATTTCTACAGAAATAAAAATAAAAGTAGTGAATAAAAAGGAATAAAAAAAAAGTAAGGGGAGGTATTTTGACAACATGAATAATAAAATTAAATTGAGGTAAAACATAATAAAATACAACATGGGTACATCTATAAATATCCAATAATATTAGTAATCTTTTTTGGTTTTGGCTTTTTTTTTTGCCGTTTTTTTGTTCATCCATAATCTATTCATTCTCTGGTAAAAAAAATAAAAAATAAAAAATTATATATATATATATATATTAAAAGATAAATTGAACAGACATAAAAAAAGTTGCACATTGAAATATTCCCCCATTCTTCCAAAAAGCTGATAAAAGGAGGTGCAGGCAGACATTAGAGGTTAACCGACAGAGCGAGAGGAGTCAGGATGGCAGAAATGAAAAGAGCCCTTTGGCAACCCAGGGACAGAAGGAACGCTGAACTCATCACAAAGTCCTCTCCTGGCATCCGCCGCCGCATAATGACCCCTCCTCCTCCTCCTCCTCCTCCTCCTCCTCGACAAGACGGGAATCCCTTTTAATTAAAGTGAAGGCAGATCAGTTAAGCAGATGGATGCCGACAAATATTAGGGGAAATAGAATGTTTAATGGCCTGTGCACTTATCGCCGGCTATTTTCCACGCTCCCGAACTGATAAACAGGACGAGGGGAGTCTTGTTAATCAACCTTACAACCTTTAAAGCCGCACAGATAACGGAATAATTCGGGATCTTTGTAAATTAGCTGGAGATGTGGCTAAGACTCCGCAAGGGCGAGCGGGGAAGAGAATTTCCATCAGTGGACTCACCTGCCGCCATGGCTGAGGGGCGCCAAATATATAGAAATATAGCTATAAATATATAGTTTTTCATATATTTTCACTTTTACAAGGTGCATGAGAGAGAGAAGAACCATACTGTCCGATATTTCATTCCTCTGTCATTATTATTATTGGCATGTGAATACTCATACAACTCACAATTCAATTACAAAACCCAAAACCAGTGAAGTTGACCTGTCTTGTAAATGGTAAATAATAACACAATTCAATGATTTGCGAATGCTTTTCAACTTATATTGAATAGACTGCAAAGACAAGATATTTAAAGGCCTACTGAAATGAGATGTTCTTATTTAAACGGGGATAGCAGGTCCATTCTATGTGTCATACTTCATCATTTCCCCATATTGCCATATTTTTGCTGAAAGGATTTAGTAGAGAACATCCACCATAAAGTTGGCAACTTTTGGTGCGAAGACAAAAGCTTCTACCGGAAGTCGCAGACGATGACGTCACAAGTGTGATGACGTCACACGTGTGATGACGTCACAAGTGTGATGATGTCACAAGTGTGATGACGTCACAAGTGTGATGACGTCACAAGTGTGATGACTCCTCACATCATCACATTGTTTACAATGGGAGCCTCCAACAAAAAGTGCTATTCGGACCGAGAAAACGACAATTTCCCCATTAATTTGAGCGAGGATGAAAGATTCGTGTTTGAGGATATTGATAGCGACGGACTAGGAAAAAAACCCACAAAAAAACGCAATTGGGACGGATTCCGATGTTTTTAGACACATTTACGAGGATAATTCTGGGAAGTCCCTTATCTTTCTATTGTGTTGCTAGTGTTTTAGTGAGATTAACAGTACCTGATAGTCGGAAGGGTGTCTCTACGGGTGTGTTGACGCCAGTGTCTCAGGCGAGTCGACACAAGCTCAACTTTTCTCCGGTAAGAAGCGACTTTTTAACCACGATTTTCTCACCGAAACCTGCTGGTTGACATTCGGTAGGGATCCATGTTCTCTTAACCGCGGTCTCATCCATAGGAACTTTTCACCTGCAGGAATTTTAAACAAGGAATCACCGTGTGTTTGTGTGACTAAAGGCTAAAGCTTCCCAACTCCATCGTTCTACTGTGACTTCTCCAATATTAATTGAACAAATTGCAAAAGATTCAGCAACACAGATGTCCAAAATACTGTGTAATTATGCGGTTTAAGCCAGGGGTCGGGAACCTTTTTGGCTGAGAGAAACATGAAAGCCAAATATTTCAAAATGTATTTCCGTGAGAGCCATATAATATTTTTAACACTGAATACAACTAAATGCGTGCATTTTCAAGACCAGCATTTTAGAACAACAGTATAATAAGTCCTTTATTATTTTTTATTAACATTGTTATTCTAAAGCTAACCAATAATAAATATAATACTTCTTACCATTAATGCGACATCTTGAACAGGTGTGATAGAAAATGGATGAGAATGTTTTAAAATGTCAACGTTATTTTTAACACTGTGATTACCAGCGGAATCATTCTTTACTTATCCTATTAGGCAATGTCAGCTAAGATTTATCTGAGAGCCAGATGCAGTCATCAAAAGAGCCACATCTGGCTCTAGAGCCACAGGTTCCCTACCCCTGGTTTAAGCAGACGACATTTAGCTGTGTGTGTGTGTGTGTGTGTGTGTAGCGCTCATACTTTCTAAAAACCTGTGACGTCTTGCGTACACGTCATCATTACACAACGTTTTCAAGACGAAACTCCCGGGAAATTTAAAATTGCAATTTAGTAAACTAAAGCGGGCGTATTGTCATGTGTTGCAATGTTAATATTTCATCATTGATATATAAACTATCAGACTGCGTGGTCGCTAGTAGTGGCTTTCAGTAGGACTTTAATGTTTGAACTGAGAAACTATATATTTTTTTTGCAAATAATCATTAACTTAGAAAATAATGGCTGCAACACGTGCAAAAGTAGTTGGGAAAGGTGATCTGGGGCGCGGTTAAGAGTGGAGGCGTATATTTACAGCTAGAAAAGTGCAGATTGGATTTTAACCTATTTAAAACATGACATCAAAAAATATATATTTATTGTGAGAAATCATTAAGATGATCAGTGTTTCCTCAAAGATAAATATCATTAATTATTAATAATAACATAAAGTTAAAGGTAAATTGAGCAAATTGGCTATTTCTGTCAATTTATTTAAGTGTGTATCAAACTGGTAGCCCTTCGCATTAATCAGAACCCAAGAAGTAGCTCTTGCTTTCAAAAATGTTGGTGACCCCTGCTGTAGATGTTACATATGCATGTGCAGTAGATGGCAGTATTGTCCTGTTTAAGAGTGTCACAACATTGCTGTTTACGGCAGACAAACTGCTTTACGGTAAATGAAAACGTGACTGCTGTTGTTGTGTGTTGTTACCGCGGTGGGAGGACGTTTAGTGAAACTGCCTAACAATAAACCCACATAAGAAAACAAGAACTCGCCCTCGATCATTCTACAGTTATAACGTCATTGGGCAGACACGTTGTTTATATTGTGGGAAAGCGGACGTGAAAACAGGCTGTCGACACGTCACTCAAGTCCGCATGGAGCTGGAGGGGCGTGGCCTCCAGCTCCACTTGAATTTCGGGAGATTTTCGGGAGAAAATTTTTCCCGGGAGTTTTCCGGGAGAGGCGCTGAATTTCGTGAGTCTCCCGGGAAATCAGGTAGGGTTGGCAAGTATGACTACAGGCAGGCCAGTCCAGTACTCACACTCTTTTACTACGAACCTACGATGTTGTAACACATTGTCTTGCTGAAATAAGCAGGGGCGTCTATTAAAACATTGCTTGGATGGCAACATATGTTGCTCTAAAACCTGTATGTACCTTTCAGCATTAATGGTGCCTTCACAGATGTGTAAGTTATCCATGTCTTGGGCACCAATTCACCGCATACCATCACACATGTGGTATTTCAGGTTTCTAAATGCGCCACACTTTCATGTCTGTGTGATCATGTTTTGTTTTTAGTCATGTTCTGTTTGTTTTTTGGACACTCAGTTCCTGTTTTGGCACTTCCTTGTTTGTTTTGTTTCCATGACTACCCATTAGTTTTCACCTGTCCTAATGTCACGCACCTGTCTCCCGTTTTGCACTTGCACACCTGTTTTCACTAATCATGTCACTGATATTTAAGCCGGTCTGTTTCTGTTGTTCCTCCTGGCAACATCACCATCGATCAGCCTTCTACAAACCCATGATCCCTAGTCTCGGTCAGAGTAAGTGTTTTCGTTATTTATGCCATAGTGCAAGTTTTTGTTTCTTTTTCATAGTTTTGCCTTAGTGCAAGTTTTGTTTTCACTGCCAAGTTTTTGTACCTCCTTGTGAGCGCCTTTTGTTTGTTCCTGTTTTTTTAGTTATAGTGTTAAAATAAAAGATGTCTCTACCTTCACGCCATATCCGGTCCAAGTTCACTTGCATCTCGGGAAAACAACCTCCCCAAAGTCCACGTTCTGACACACATTTTTAATGGGAGACAGGTCTGGACTACAGGCATTTTTTATTAGCTTGTCACCTGTGGGATGTTCCAAATAAGTGATGAGTATTCCTCAACTGTCTCAGTATTTTTTGCCACTTGTGCCAGCTTTTTTGAAACATGTTGCAGGCATGAGTTTCCAAATGAGCAAATATTTGCAAAAAATACCAAACATTAAATATCTTGTCTTTGCAGTCCATTCAATTGAATATAAGTTTAAAAGGATTTGCAAATCATTTTATTCTCTTTTTATTTACCATTTAAACGACGTACCAACTTCACTGGTTTTGGTATTTGGAGATTCGGATTCTTGGTGTGACCATTCGATTCAGATTCAATTCTCGATTCTAAGCAGTTCTCGCAGTATATTATTTTTGCTATATAAATGATAATAAACCCATTTCAAAACCGGTTTTTAGCTGGGTGCCCAAGTACCACATGCAGTCGTCCCTCGCCATATCAAGCTTCAAATATTTTTCCATCCATCCATCCATCTTCTTCCGCTTATCCGAGGTCGGGTCGTGGGGGCAGCAGCCTAAGCAGGGAAGCCCAGACTTCCCTCTCCCAATCACTTCGTCCAGCTCCTCCCAGGGGATCCCCAGGCGTTCCCAGGTCCAGCCGGGAGACATAGTCTTCCCAACGTGTCCTGTGTCTTGCCCGTGCCCTCCTACTGCTTGGACGTGCCCGAAACACCTCCCTAGGGATATTCAAAAATCATTTTCAAATTTTTTCACAGCATATTTCACTTATTTTTTGGTCCTAAATTAAGCATTTTCAAGCATAAAAAGGCTAAATAAACTTAAAATATCAATTCTACAGTAGGACTGGCCACTAGTTGAGACCAAGCCAGTTGTTTGGTATCGCGGCCACTGATTGGCTGAGCCTCAGGCAGGATTACGAACCAACTTTTTTACCAAGCACCAAGTTCCCGTTTCCGCCATCCTAGTTACTGCCGTTGTGTCCTTGGGCAAGACACTTTACCCACCTGCTCCCAGTGCCACCCACACAGATATCCTCTTTCCCAATGTAAAGCACTTTGACTCACTCGAGAAAAGCGCTATATAAATATATATTGCTAATTAGCTACCACCTCAGAAAACACTCAATAACCAACATTAAAATACTTCAGCGTAGTAGGTCTAAATATTCATTAAAACCCAAGGCAGAGGTTGTATTTAGCAAGTACATAGTAACATTACACACATTTTGAACAGTAACACTGTGTTCGAATATGGGAATATAAAACTGTTACAGAATCAGAACCAGAAGTACATTATTAATACCCAAGGGCACATTGAGATTTTTAGCACAAACCCATTCAAGATCAGACAAACATTACAGAGAGACAGAAAAAGGATCGCTGACGTGTCTGCCGACTTCCGGCGGCCGTTACTAAATAAAAGGTGAGAAAAAGGTCAACGTTGAGTGGTTTGGAGGAGAGAGTAAAAAAAAAAAAAAAAAAAAATATATATATATATATATATATATATATACATATATAATAAGGCTGGACTCCAGGGAGGGGTATCCAGACTGAGACCAT
>NC_084630.1:156297-186297 GCF_033978795.1 Nerophis ophidion | reverse complement strand
GGCCGCTTTGGGCCCGAGGGCTCAGAGTGCTGCCATATGTGGGACCTGGACCATGCCAGCAGGAAAATGTGCTGAACGCCGCACCTCAAACCCTGAACTCCGTGCCTTGGCAGAGCGTGTGTGTGCAAAAGCCTGCTCTGAAACACTCCTCAAGTGTTTTGTGTCTTCCCCAAAGTCCAGCGTCAGACTGCAAACACATTGCACGCCCATTATTTCTTCAGCGCGCACACATGCACAGCACATAATGGTCGGGAATATCCGTGGAGAACATCCCAGATTGCAATGGGTCACACCTGGTTCTGCTTCTTCTCCCCTCGCGCTCTGCACCCCCGCTTCCCACACCGGCGGCATCTGGAAGCTATTGGCGGCAGAGTCACAGCGAGCTATAAAGCCCTCAAATGCTCAGAAAAAGGCAGAAGGGCTAGAGCGTCAAACAATGTTGGCCCGACAAGCTGCCAACAGACACAGCGCATCTTGAACCTGAACAAACCCCGCTGATCCTTTTCTTTTTCTTTTTCTTAAATCCGCCATGAACTGTTCCACCCCGCTCGCAAGCACCACCTTTCACATTTTTTTGCCCTACATGGAGCTGGTACCCCTTTGGTTCCACGCTGGCGCCGACGTGACAACGCCGAAGCTTCAATAACAGGTGTCGAAGTTCAAGTTATTACAGCGACAAGAACGGTCTGGCAGTGGTTCTTAAATGGGGTACTTCAAGGTATGCCAAGGGGTACGTGAGATTTAAAAAAAAAAATATTCCAAAAATAGCAACAAATTCAAAAATCCTTTATAAATATATTTAGTGCAGAGGTAGGGAACCTACGGCTCGAGAGCCAGATGTGGCTCTTTCGATGACTGCATCTGGCTCTCGGATAAATCTGAGGTGACACTGCTCGACACAATAAGTCATGAATAATTCCACTTGTAATCAAAGTGTTAAAAATAACAATCAAAATAGAAAACATGCTCATGCATTTGAATCCATCCGTCCTTTTTTCTACCGCACCTGTTCAAGAAGTTGCATTAAGAGTAAGAAGTGATTTATTTATTATGGGTTAGTTTAGAGCAGAGGTAGGGAACCTATGGCTCGCGAGCCAGATGTGGCCCTTTTGATGACTGCATCTGGCGCTTGGATGAATTTGTATTTTTCTCGCTTGCGCTCTGGCTCCAGCCCCAACCCCATCTCACCTCTTGGCTGCTGCTTAGAACAGAGTGACAGGTGATTAGATAACAAGAACCAGGTTGGCCTTTTGCGCACCTGTCGCTGATTTCGAGGCCGTTCCTGGCACACCCCGCTACGCTGCAGGCCATGCCCCCAACGGCAGTGACTAGGTTGGCAGAAACGGGAATCGAACCTGCAACCCTCAAGTTGCTGACACGGTCACTCTACCAACCGAGCTAAACCGCCCCCTACCAACAAAGGACAAACAAATACCTCATTGGCCTGCATGCTTCTTTTAGGAGGAAATTGTGATCTTCTTAAGTCGGATGGGCAATATGAGCCCATCAACACGGATGTAGGGGCGAGAATGGCATTTTTCCAACAGGGGAAAAAAAAATGGAGTAACACTTTATTATGGGGAACATATTTTAATTTACAGTTATTTGGGCACTAGGGGAACATATTGTAAGTGACAATATTAAGCTAGATTTATTTGGACACTATGGCAACATATTGTAATTAACAAAGACTTAATTTAGAGTTATTTGGACATAAGGGGAACATATTCTAAGCAACAAAGACTTAATTTAAAAGTTGTTTGGACAATAGGAGAACATATTGTAAGGAACAAAGACTTAATTTAAAAGTTATTTGGACCCTAGGGGAACACATTGTAAGAAACAAAGACTTAATTTTGAGTTATTTGGACACTAAGAGAACATATAGTAGGTAACAAAGACATAATTCAGAGTTATTTGGACACTAAGAGAACATATAGTAAGTAACAAAGACATAATTCAGAGTTATTTGGACACTGGGAGAACATATTGTAAGGAACAAAGACTTAATTTAAAAGTTATTTGGACCCTAGGGGAACATATTCTAAGTAACAAAGACTTAATTAAGAGTTATTTGGACAATTAAAGGGAACACATAGTAAGTAACAAATACTTAATTTAGAGTTATTTGGAAGCTAAGGGAACACATAGTAAGTAACAAAGACTTAATTTAAAAGTTATTTGGACCCTAGGGTAACATATTCTAAGTAACAAAGACTTAATTTTGAGTTATTTGGACACTAGGGGAACATATTCTAAGTAACAAAGACATAATTCAGAGTTATTTGGACACTGGGAGAACATATTGTAAGGAACAAAGACTTAATTTAAAAGTTATTTGGACCCTAGGGGAACATATTCTAAGTAACAAAGACTTAATTAAGAGTTATTTGGACAATTAAAGGGAACACATAGTAAGTAACAAATACTTAATTTAGAGTTATTTGGAAGCTAAGGGAACACATAGTAAGTAACAAAGACTTAATTTAGAGTTATTTGGACACTAGGCGAACATATTGTAAGTAACAAAGACTTAATTTAGAGTTATTTGGAAGCTAGGGGAACACATAGTAAGTAACAAAGACTTAAAT
The DNA here is from genome assembly GCF_033978795.1 of Nerophis ophidion. Classification (NCBI taxonomy): domain Eukaryota; kingdom Metazoa; phylum Chordata; class Actinopteri; order Syngnathiformes; family Syngnathidae; genus Nerophis; species Nerophis ophidion. Next base: position 183,706 of record NC_084630.1, on the reverse strand, counting down.
GAGAGTTATTTGGACATAAGGGGAAAATATTATTTGCAACAAAGACTTAATTTAGAGTTATTTGGACACTAGGGGAACATATTCTAAGTAACAAAGACTTAATCGAGAGTTATTTGGACATAAGGGGAAAATATTCTATGCAACAAAGACTTAATTTAGAGTTATTTGGACACTTGTGACACTTTTTAGTCTTTCGCCCTTCTCATTACATCAAAAAAAAGTGTTCTCATACCCGGAAGTAGCTTCCTTACATCCGTCGACAGACCAAACGAGACACTTCAAAATAAAAGCATGCCCACATATTCTTTCAAAGAGTGCTGCTTGTTTTTCGTATGTGGGAAACAACATTTAACTATTTATAAATGCTTGATTTCTATAGGCTAGTACATCTATTTTTTCATCATGTCACCCGCCTGACCCGCGGTCACAACCGTGGACTCCGTGGTTGTGACCGCAAAGCACACACCTGTAGTAGGTGCAAACTGGCAGCCACGCTCCCGTCAGTCTAACCCAGGGCAGTTGTGGCTACAGATGTAATGTAGCTTACCACCACCAGGTGTGCATGAATGATGGGTTCCCACTTCTCTGTGAGCGCTTTGAGTATCTAACAATAGAAAAGTGCGATATAAATCTAATCTATTATTATTATTATTATTATTATATTTATTGAATAATACTGCAACAAAATATGAATGTGTGAAGAGGCGGAGCCGACAGCGGGAAAGGGGAAATGGTTGTCCTGACCAAGATGGCGGCCAGGAGAGCGGAGAGGTGGGGCACGCCGGCAGCAACACTGCAGCCATCAGCGTCAGGTGCGTACACAACACACCTGCGCTCAATTGTTACAACTTCTGCTGCAGCATAAAAAGGGCGAAGGAGGAGCAATCGTGGCAGAAGTAGGAGAGGAACAACCCCACAACAGCGACCACGAGCGTGACGAGATGGACCGAGAGAAAGATGAACACCTGCAGCAGACGCAGCCCCCGGACACCAAAAGGTGCGCCGCCACGACCAGGAAGAGCCAGCAAGCCAGAAGTTGGCGCCACAGACTGGCAAGACCTGATGTTAAACACGAGTCAAACCTGCTATGATGTGTCTTGTATCGATCGGCACTGCAGCCCACACCATGACGCCAGGTAACCCGTCACAGAAGGTAAGTTCATAAAGTGTGAAAAGAAATACAACAATGCAATATTCAGTGTTGACAGCTAGATTTTTTGTGGACATGTTCCATAAATATTGATGTTAAAGACTTCATTTTTTGTGAAGAAATGTTTATAAGTAAGTTGATGAATCCAGATGGATCTCTATTACAATCCCCAAAGTTGATGATTACTTCTATGTGGAGAAATATTTATGTTGTGATCCGATTCCCGGATCACATATTTTGTCTATATTTGAGTCCTTTTTTTGTGTTTTGATGATTAATTTTAGACTCTTCCTGTTCTGAGTTTTGCACTTCCTGTTTTATCTCGTTGCCATGGTTTCTCATTTGTTCCACCTGCTATGTGTTTCGACGCACACCTGATGGCAATTGTTTACTTTAGTATTTAAGAGCGCTTTCTACCTCAGTTCCGTCTTGGCTCATGGTTTACTACGCACAACTGTCATGTTTGGTTTTCTCTGCCTTGTCTGCTCTGTGCTAAGTTCCGCCTTAGCTTCTGTGCGCTTGACACACGCTTCTGTGGACACTTATTTGGACTCTAGTGCTAGCTATTAGCTTTAGCTTTTCTTGCGCTCAGGCACGCCTTTACTTTGCTGTTTGTATAAGTGTTCTTTTATTTTTTTGTATAATAAATCAGATTGTTACCTGCAATCCTGCCTGTCTGGTCCCACTGCATCCTGAGGTGATATCTCCACGCATCACAATGCGTTTTGAATGTGACACTTTATTTATAATTGAATCACTTGTTTACTTTTCAACAAGTTTTTAGTTATTTTTATATCTTTTTTCCCAAATAGTTCAAGAAAGACCACTACAAATGAGCAATATTTTGAACTGTTATACAATTTAATAAATCAGAAACTGATGACATAGTGCTGTATTTTACTTCTTTATTTATTATTTTACTTCTTTATCTCTTTTTGCACTTTTTGCACTGTTATACAATTTAATAAATCAGAAACTGATGACATAGTGCTGTATTTTACTTCTTTATCAGTTTTTTTCAACCAAAAATACTTTGCTCTGATTAGGGGGTACTTGAATTAAAAAAATGTTCACAGGGGGTACATCACTGACAAAAGGTTAAGAACCACTGCATTATATCAGTGGTTCTTAACCTTGTTTGAGGTACCGAACCCCCACCATGTGCGCATTCACCTAACCCTTCCTTCTTTAGTGAAAAACTAAATATATTTTCTTATTAAATATTAATTTGTAAATATTAAATATTGTAATATTAAAATGTAATACTAAATGATATGAATTAAATATTAATTAAAAATATATTTAATTATTAAATAAATGTAAAAAGAAATGATCAAATTAAATAAAAAAAATATTTAAAAAATATTATTAATTAAATATTAAATATCGCAAAATTAATTTGTAAATATGGGCAGCACGGTGGAACAGGGGTTAGTGCATGTGCTTCACGATACGAAGGTCCTTAGTAGTCCTGGGTTCCATCCCGGGTTCGGGATCTTTCTGTGTGTAGTTTACATGTTCTCCCCTTGACTGCGTGGGTTCCCTCCGGGTACTCCGGCTTCCTCCCACGCTAGAACCGACGTGACAACGGCGAAGCTTTGAAAACGTGTCAAAGCACAAATTCTCAAGAATAACGTTATTGCAGCGACAACAATGTTCTATGTCAGTGGTTCTTAAAGTCCTACTGAAAGCCACTACTAGCGACCACGCAGTCTGATAGTTTATATATCAATGATGAAATATTAACATTGCAACACATGACAATACGCCCGCTTTAGTTTACTAAATTGCAATTTTAAATTTCCCGCAAAGTATCCTGTTGAAAACGTCGCGGTATGATGACGCGTGCGCGTGATGTCACGGAATGTAGCGGACATTTTGGTCCAGCCCGATCCCAGCTATAAGTCGTCTGCTTTAATCGCATAATTCCACAGTCTTCTGGACATCTGTGTTGCTGAATATTTTGCAATTTGTTCAATTAATAATGGAGACGTCAAAGAAGAAAGATGTAAGTGGGAAGCGGTGTATTGCGGCTGCCTTTAGCAACACAAACACAGCCGGTGTTTCCTTGTTTACATTCCCAAAGGTGAAGCTTTACTATGGAACAGAGCGGTCAAGCGAACATGGTTCCCTACCACATGTCAACCGGCAGGTTTCGGTGAGAAGATTGTGGCAATAAGTCGGCTCTTACTGTAGACATGAGCGGAGCTTGCGTCATTCCTCGTGCACCTGTCAAAGAGGCAGCTGCTGACTCTCTTGCCTCCTCCGGCCGGCCGCCCCCGAACGTGGGATGCTTCCACGGTGGAGGAGGGGGAAAAAAAGCTCAGCCCGGCCCCAACGGCTGCCTTCGCTTCGCCTCGTTGAGAAACGTGGCTCCCCTCAGAGACACTGGCGGTCGTGGCCACACCCCTCCGACTTTCAGGTACGACCATATAATCTCACTAAAACACTAGTAACACAATAAACAGGGGATTTTCCAGAAATATCCTAGTAAATAGGTCTAATAACATCTGAATCCCTCCCAGTGCCCTGTCTTTTTTTTTTTTGGCCTTCACTCTCACTTTCCTCATCCACAAAACTTTTATCCTCGCTCAAATTAATGGGGAAATTGTCGCTTTCTGGGTCCGAATCGCTCTCGCTGCTGGTGGCCACAATTGTAAACAATGTTCAGATGTGAGGAGCTCCACAACCCGTGACGTCACGCGCACATCGTCTGCTACTTCCGGTACAGGCAAGGCTTTTTTATTGGCGACCAAAAGTTGCCAACTTTATCGTGGATGTTCTCTACTAAATCCTTTCAGCAAAAATATGGCAATATGGTGAAATGATGAAGTATGACACATAGAAAGGACCTGCTATCCCCGTTTAAATAAGAACATCTCATTTCAGTAGGCCTTTAATCTTGATAAAGGTACCGAACTCCACCAGTTTCATATTTTTGTATGTTCTTAATTTAATATTATTTGTAAATATTAAATATTGTAATATTAAAATGTGATATTAAATATTAATTAAATATTAAAACAATCATAAAATACATCTAAAAATAAATTAAATTAAATAATATAAAAAATAATAATAGTATTAATTAAATATTAAATTTTGTAAATATTAAATTGCAAATATGGGCAGCACGGTGGTGGAGAGGTTAGTGCATGTGCCTCAAAATACGAAGGTCCTGAGTAGTCCTGGCTTCCGTCCCGGCCGGATGCAAAACGGACCACTCCGGACAAAAACGTGAAAGTAGGAGGTGATTTAATAATCAAAAATTGTACACCGTAGCATTGACAGAAACAAACTAAAGAAAAGCGTAACGATCGCACGGGAAGCTATGACAACAACGGGAAGAGCTGGACCAAGTGGCTGGGGAAAGGGAAGTCTGGGCTTCTCTGCTTAGGCTGCTGCCCCCGCGACCTGACCTTGGATAAGCGGAAGAAGATGGATGGATGGATGGATGGATGATGTAATGTTTGAACAGATTTGTAAATATTGTTGACTTGCTTTGTCTCTCATTGCAAGAATTGAAACAAGCTCATGTGAATAAGAAAAATGTATGTTTTAATGGCATTAAATTAAAAATGACTGTCAGTAAAGGGTTAACAACCTCTAAGGCAGGGGTCAGCAACCTTTTTGAAACCAGGAGCTACTTCTTGGGTACTGATTGATGTCAAGGGCTACCAGTTTGATACACACTTCAATAAATTGCCAGAAATAGCCAATTAGTTCAATTTACCTTTAATAAATATATATTATATATAAAATGGTTATTTCTGTCTGTCATTCCGTCATACGTTTTTTTTCCTTTTACGGAAAGTTTTTTGTAGAGAATAAATGATGAAAAAACACTTAATTGAACGGTTTAAAAGAGAAAAACAGGGAAAAAAATAAAATAAAATTTTGAAACATAGTTTATCTTCAATTTCGACTCTTTAAAATTCAAAATTCGACCGAAAAAAAGAAGAGGAAAAACTAGCTAATTCGAATTTTTTGGAAAAAATTAAAAAAATTATTTATAGAACATCATTAGTCATTTTTCCTGATTAAGATTAATTTTAGAATTTTGATGACATGTTTTAAATAGGTTAAAATCCAATCTGCACTTTGTTAGAATATATAACAAATTGGACCAAGCTATATTTCTAACAAAGACAAATCATTATTTCTTCTAGATTTTCCAAAACAAAAAATTTAAAAGAATTTCAAAAGACTTGGAAATAAGATTTAAATTTGATTCTACGAATTTTCTAGCTTTTCCACAATAATTTGAAGTTTGAAGAAATATTTCACAAATATTCTTCGTCGAAAAAACAGAAGCTAAAATGAAGAATTAAATTAAATTGTATTTATTATTCTTTAACAATAAAAAAAAGTACTTCAACATTGATTTAAATTGCCAGGAAAGAAGAAAGGAATTTAATAAGTAAAAAGTTATGTGTTTAAAAATCCTAAAACCATTTTTAAGGTTGTATTGTTTCTCTAAAATTGTCTTTCTGAAAGTTATAAGAAGCAAAGTAAAAAAATAAATTAATTTATTTAAACAAGTGAAGACCAAGTCTTTAAAATATTTTCTTGGATTTTCAAATTCACCTGTCATGTCACGTCTCTGTCCTCAGCCTCACACCTGTTTTCACTACTTTAGCTCGGTTGGTAGGGTTGCAGGTTCGATTCCCGCTTCCGCCATCCTAGTCATTGCCGTTGTGTCCTTGGGCAAGACACTTTACCCACCTGCCCCCAGTGCCACCCAAACTGGTTTAAATGTAACTTAGATATTGGGTGTCACTATGTAAAGCGCTTTGAGTCACTAGAGAAAAAGCGCTATATAAATATAATTCACTTCACTTCACTACTTATCATACTACTTAAGTCACTCTTTTTCTTGTCTTCATTCTGGGATCTTCACTCACACGCACACACGCTACCCATGCTGCACCTCCTTCATGCCCTCGTCCATACTTCCATGCCGTGTCAGTTTTTGTATTTATGCCATTGTGCTAGTTTTGTTTATAGTTTATAATAATTCATGCCAATCGAGCAAGTGTTTTTGTTTCATGTTTGTAGTTTGCAGCATTCATGCTAGTGTTTTGTTTGTTCATAGCCAAGTGTCTGTACCTCCTTGTGAGCGCCCTTAGTTTGTTTATTTTTTATAGGGGCGGCATGGCGTAGTGGGTAGAGCGGCCGTGCCAGAAACCTGAGGGTTGCAGGTTCGCTTCCCACCAATTGACATCAAAGTCGCTGCCGTTGTGTCCTTGGGCAGGACACTTCACCCTTTGCCCCCGGTGCCGCTCACACTGGTGAATGAATGATGAATGAATGATTGGTGGTGGTCGGAGGGGCCGTAGGTGCAAACTGGCAGCCACGCTTCCGTCAGTCTACCCCAGGGCAGCTGTGGCTACTGATGTAGCTTACCACCACCATCGTGTGAATGAATGATGGCTTCCCACTTCTCTGTGAGCGCTTTGAGTATCTAACAATAGAAAAGTGCGATATAAATCTAATCCATTATTATTATTATAATTAAATAAACAACCATGTACTCATGTCCACGCCTCGCTCGTGCTGATTCTCATCTGCGTCGAGGAAACAATCCACGTCCAAGCCTAGTTGTGACAAAATACAATTAAAAAAAATAGAGGCAGCTCACTGGTAAGTGCTGCTATTTGAGCTATTTTTATTACAGGCCAGCGGGCGACTCATCTGGTCCTTACGGGCGACCTGGTGCCCGCGTTGGTGACCCCCGCTCTAGTGCCTCTCCACTGACAATGTGATGCCTCCACTGCATCTCAGGAGAATAGTCCAGAGTCATTGTCACGAGACCAGCGGAGATAAAGCGTCACTCTGTCACTCTCTCATCGATTCCCCGTATCTGTTACGGTCGCGTCCCAAACTCGATATGCCGCTAATGTCCGAGTCGTGCGGAGAGATGACGGCAGCGAGATCAAAGCCTTTGCCCCACGAGCAATTAAAAAACAACGTTGAACGATGTTGTAGTTAGTCAGCCGCTTCTTTTTTAACGCGCTCGATTTCTGCGGCAGGGCAAAGAAAAAAAATAAATGTTGGCTCCCGCTCCGTAGCACAAAAATCTGCACTGGAGCCGTTTCCAAACCAGCGTTTTATTGCAAACAAATGCTGCCTTTGATAGTCTGCTGCGATAGGCCGTACTTCGCTGTTTGTTTGTGCTGGAGGTGAAAAGGGTTTGCTAACATTTGGAAGCAGGAGACGGCGGGCGAAACCTGAGGCACGCAGAAAAAAGCGGGCGCTCTTTAACGTCGTGCAGGACCTGGTAATGATTTTCCACTCATTAGAGGGAGGCTTGAAGTGTGTGTCGGAAACCTTAGCTGGGAGAATCTGACAAGACAAGATTGTGGTGCGCACGTTCTCCTCCAAAAGCAGCAACTTTCAAGGTAACATTTCCACATCCTATTAGTTTGCGGCCTACGTTCCAATTGGATCCAGGCAGCAGACGCTCTCATTGGGCAGAACAACATTCATGACCTTGTTCCGTGGACCGCTAACATACGGTAGGGCCGCCACGCTCCGATAAACAACTCTTGTCAAGTTCAATGCCGCCTCACGACGACAACCGCGACGGCTTCATTTCGTGACAAAATATCGTGTGCTGATTGATTGATTGATTGATACTTTTATTAGTAGATTGCACAGTACAGTACATATTCCGTACAATTGACCACTAAATGGTAACACCCCAATAAGTTTTTCAACTTGTTAAAGTCGGGGTCCACGTTAATCAATGCATGGTACAAATATATACTATCAACATAATGCAGTCATCACACAAGTTAATCATCATAGTATATACATTGAATTATTGACATTATTTACAATCCGGGGGGTGGGATGAGGAGCTTTGGTTGATATCAGAACTTCAGTCATCAACAATTGCATCAACAGAGAAATGTGGACATTGAAACAGTGTAGGTCTGACTTAGTAGGATATGTATGAATGAATGAATGAATGATTTATTTTGAGCCATGCAAACAAAACAAGAGAATGACATAAAATACAAAAGAAATAGATAAATACATGATTTTTACACCCACATTGAAAACATTACATGTGACTAATCTTTTGTAGATGTCAAGATTGGCTCAAAAGGGAGTGGGAAGAAGTCAACTTATTAGGTCCCACCCCTATACATATACAATATATATATATATATATATATATATACATATATATATATATATATACACACAATATATAACACAATAATATATATAATATAATTCAATTTAGTGGTTGCTGCGTAGATGCTATATATTATCTATATATAATACATTTAAATTCACACACACATATATACATATGTACACACACATATATACACAACACAAACATATATGTACACACATATATACAATCTATATACATCCATCCATTTTCTACCGCTTATTCCCTTTTGGGGTCGCGGGGGGTGCTGGCGCCTATCTCAGCTACAATCGGGCGGAAGGCAGGGTACACCCTGGACAAGTCGCCACCTCATCGCAGGGCCAACACAGATAGACAGACAACATTCACACACTAGGGACCATTTAGTGTTGCCAATCAACCTATCCCCAGGTGTATGTCTTATATATATATATATATACATACATATACATACATAATCACATACATACACACATGTATATACCCAAAATACACACACACACACCTATATAAATACTATACATATAATAGTATATATAATATACACTTTTGTCTAAACATTAACAGTTTTTGGTTCCTATGGGAACAAGCTTTCATTTTGACTGATATTAGTGGTTCACAGTGTCCAGCCAGCAGAGAACATAGTGAGTTCACATAGCATAAGAACAAGTATATACATTAGAAGTACATTTGAGTTGTTTATAATCCGGGGAGATGGGATGTGAATGGAGGAGGGTATTAGTAAAGTGTTGAAGTTGCCTGGAGGTGTTGTTTTAGAGCGCTTTTGAAGGAATATAGAGATTAACTTACTTTTATACCTGTTGGGAGTGCATTCCACATTGATGTGGCATAGAAAGAGAATGAGTTGAGACCTTTGTTAGATCGAAATCTGGGTTTAACGTGGTTTGTGGAGCTCCCCCTGGTGTTGTGGTTATGGCGGTCATTTACGTTAAGGAAGTAGTTGGACATGTACTTCGGTATCAAGGAGGTGTAGCGGATTTTATAGACCAGGCTCAGTGCAAGTTGTTTGACTCTGTCCTCCACCCTGAGCCAGCCCACTTTGGAGAAGTGACTTGCTGCGTGTAATGTGGTGGAGAAATTGGTGTTGACTACCTAGGTGACATCACTCCGAAAGCGATAAATAGAAAGGCGTTTAATTCGCCAAAATTCACCCATTTAGAGTTCGGAAATCGGTTAAAAAAATAGATGGTCTTTTTTTCTGCACCATCAAGGTATATATTGACGCTTACATAGGTCTGCTGATAATGTTCCCCTTTAATGGGTGACAATGTTCCCTTTAAAGGGTGACAATGTTCCCTTTTAAAGGGGAACATTATCAGCAGACCTATGTAAGTGTCAATATATACCTTGATGGTGCAGAAAAAAAGACCATCTATTTTTTTAACCGATTTCCGAACTCTAAATGGGTGAATTTTGGCGAATTAAACGCCTTTCTGTTTATCGCGCTGGAGGCGATGACGTCAGAATGTGACGTCGCCGAGGTAATACAGCCGCCATTTTCATTTTCACATTACAAACACCGGGTCTCAGCTCTGTTATTTTCCGTTTTTTCGACTATTTTTTGGAACCTTGGAGACATCATGCCTGGTGGGTGTGTTGTCGGAGGGTGTAACAACACTAACAGGGAGGGATTCAAGTTGCACCACTGGCCCCAAGATGCCAAAGTGTCTGCCGCCAGACCCCCATTGAATGTGCCAGAGTGTCTCCACATTTGACCGGCGATGACAGACATGGCACAGAGATGTATGGATAACCTGCAGATGCATTTGCAACGATAATCAACGAAATCACAAAGGTGAGTTTTGTTGATGTTGACTGCCAGCTAATCGATGCTAATATGCTACGCTAATCGATGCCAAAATGCTATTTACCGGCGGTGCTAAAGCAGACATGGCACAGAGATGTATGGATAACCTGCAGATGCATTTGCAACTATATTACGTTTCCTTCCACCCACATTTAATGCAAAACAAACACTTACCAATCGACGGATTTAAGTTGCTCCAGTGTCAAAAGATGCGAAAGTCCTGATCGTTTGGTCCGCACATTTTACCGGCGATGCTAACGCAGCTATTCGGCCATGCTATGGCTATGAATAGCGTCAATAGCTATTCGCTCAATAGCTTCAGTTTCTTCTTCAATATTTTCATACTCCATCTGTTTCAATACATGCGTAATCTGTTGAATCGCTTAAACCGCTGAAATCCGAGTCTGAATCCGAGCTAATGTCGCTATATCTTGCTGTGGTATTCCCATTGTTTGTTTACATTGGCAGCACTGTGTGACGTCACAGGGAAATGGATAGTGGTTTGGAAGATAGCGAAAATCAAGCACTTTAAAGCTTTTTTTTAGGGCTATTCGGGGACCGGTAAAATTTTGAAAAAAACTTCAAAAAATACAACAAGCCACTGGGAACTGATTTTTATTGTTTTTAACCCTTTTGAAATTGTGATAATGTTCCTCTTTAAAGACAAAAAAAACAAAACGCAATTGGTTGAAGAGCCAAAGAAAAATGTGGACATGCTAACTCAGGCCTAAATTAGCTGTGAGGGGTGGATTGTAAGAGAGATGACCCTTTCCCTCCACACACACACACACACACACACACACACACACACACACACTTTATCATGGTACATACACACTCCGCCGTTAAGCCTCCACAAATCTGATAAGCCACCCGGGTGGCTTCTGTGGCCCATGTGTGCAGGGAGCAGCGTGGCCAGTATCAGGCGAGCCGCAAAGCCCTCGTCAAGGAGGGACTTCAAAGTGCCGGGAAGGGCCCTGAAATCCGGCCCCGTCTCTCAGTGCGAGGGGTGATGTCATTATTGAAGTCTTTGCCGCGCTACCCTCGGAGTGAGTTACCGTCCACGGCATCAGACCCTCTCGGCCAGCACACCCGCGAGGATTGATGACTTTGAAGCCGGGGATCGCGGCGCTTTACCTGGGACTTTAATCCGCGGCGCCTCCTCTCCTTCCTGGCCGGCCGCTGCTAATTATGCTTTTTAGAGGGACAGCAAATGCAAACATATGCTAACTCCCGTTGCTCGCTTGCCCCTCCTCGACGCTGCGGAGGAATAATGATGGTGGCGGGGCACAGCAGCATCCGGCTGCATCAGCAGCGCTAAGGAGCACATCTATTGCTCACATCCTCCATCAGCACTTAGTGGACATCTGTGCAGTGCCAGCTCCCTGCCTATGCCACTGTGGCCGGAAGATAAACGAGCATGTCCTCTATGTGTGTGTGTGTGTGTGTGTGTGTGTGTGTGTGTGTGTGTGTGGTGCCGAGAAACATGGCCCCAGTCTTAGCTGTAGGCTTGACTACTGTAGGTCGCAGGAAGTAGTACGCTCCATTCATGGTTCTAAGGTATTATTTTTTTCCTTCAAAGGTCATATTGTCGTGTTCGGTTCTGTTCAAATAAACCCTGGTGCGGTTGCCGTGCCACATCTGTTCTTTTGGTCAAGTGTGAAAACAATCTGAATCCTGGTGTGCAGAAAACTAGCAGACCAAGACCTGCCTGAGGGTTACCATATATATATATATATATATATATATACATACATATATATACATACATATATATATATACACACACACACACATTTTGGGTACTGATTAATGCGAAAGGCTACCAGTTTGATACACACTTAAATAAATTGCCAGAAATAGCCATTTTGCTCAATTTACCTTTAATTAATAAATAAATCTGTATATATATGGGGTGGCATAGCTCGGTTGGTAGAGCGGCCGTGCCAGCAACTTGAGGGTTGCAGGTTCGATTCCCGCTTCCGCCATCCTAGTCAGTGCCGTTGTGTCCTTGGGCAAGACACTTTACCCATGTGCTCCCAGTGCCACCCACACTGGTTTAAATGTAACTTAGATATTGGGTTTCACTATGTAAAGCGCCTTGAGTCACTAGAGAAAAGCGCTATATAAATATAATTCACAAATATATATATATATATATATATATATATATATATATATATATATATATATATACATACATATATATATATATATACACATGGGGACGGCGTGGCGAAGTTGGTAGAGTGGCTATGCCAGTAATCTGAGGGTTACTGGTTCAATCCCCACCTTCTACCGTCCTAGTCATGTCTGTTGTGTCCTTGGGCAAGACACTTCACCCTTGCTCCTGATGGGTCCTGGTGAGCGCCTTGCATGGCAGCTCCCTCCATCAGTGTGTGAATGTGTGTGTGAATGGGCGAATGTGGAAATACTGTCAAAGCGCTTTTAGCTCCTTAAAAAGGGGTTGAAAAGTGCTACACAAGTACAACCCATTTACCATTTTACCATTTACATACAAATATATATACACATATATACATAGAAATACATAAATACATATACATACACACACAGAGATATACAGTATATATACACATAAAACATACATATATACATGTATATTTGCATACATATACATACATGTATGTAAATATGTATGCATATATAAGTATGTATGCATACATATACATATAAACATAAATACATATACAAATACACACATATACATACACATTATTATATATATATATATATATATATATATATATATATATATTAATATATATATACCCATATACACACATATATACAAACACATACATATATATATATATACACATGTATCTATACATACATATATACACATATGTACATTTATACACATATACGTATGTGTATACACAAATGTACATACAAATACAAATATACACATACATACATATAAATATACACACACATAGATATAGAGTATAGATGTAGACAAACATACATATATGCATACACATACATACATGTATATATGTATGCATGTATAAGTATATGTATACATATTTACATACATACATGTATTTATACATACATATATATGTATATATACACATATAGATATACATATACATATAAATATATACACATACTATATACATATAGACGCACGAATACATGTATAGATATAAATATACATATGCATACAAAAAGTGGTATAGACCATTTAAAATCTCTTCTTACTGTCTAAATTACATTTTAACAAATAACTCTTTATCAAAATATTATCAGAGATTGTCATAGACCATGGACATATTCTCAGCCAAAAACCAAGGCACGAAAATTGCAAGTGATATTGAGCGACCAGCAGGACATTTCACCTCGAGAGATAGATCGCAGATGGAGAAAGAAATTCCCGTTTTGTGAGAAAAAGGTGAACAGAAGAGAGGAAAATACCAAAAGTTGTAGTGAGGAGCACGCACTGGTCAGCATACTTTTTCAATAAACTTGTCCAAATGATTTCATAGTGCAAAGAAGGATCCACTCGCTTTTCCACTGCGGGGGGAAGATGATGAAATGAAGATGACAGAAAGGTGACAGGAATAACCCAAAGCCCACGCTTGACTTTCACAGTCCAACGTTATGATTCACCTAACAAAACCGCTACACACACACACACACACACACACACACAAATCTGTGTCCGGCACCGACGGGACCGGGGGGATGAGAGAAGGCGTGGACTCGTAAGGGAGGGTTCTATTCCCTGGGTAACGGGCCTTGGCCGAGGAACTGAGAGGTGTTTTGGCTTGTGTTGCGTTCGGGGAGAGTGCAGCTTCTCCCAGAAGGAGGCTATAAAAAGACAAAGGAGACAGGAGGCCATGTGGAGAGACTGTTGAAAGGGAGCAAAAAACACCCACTCCAAAAAAAAAAGGAGACACATTTCAAACAAACAATACAAAATGACTTCCATGCAAACACCAAATTCCTGTGTTCGGCGTCTCTGTCTTGAGGGATTTAACCCGTTTTTTTTCTTCGACAGGACTTGTTTGCATGTCGGCCACACCTCACAGCATCCGGAAGAGGGACAAGTCATCACTTCAGTATGTTTGTCCAAAGTGACTTCTCTCTACTTGCACAAAAACCATTGCAGTAGATCAGGCAAGTCAAACTGGTTTTCATTGAGAACCACATGGCAGTTATGGTTGCCCTAAGAGGGCCGCTTTTAATATACATCCATCCATTTCCTACCGCTTATTCCCTTTGGGGTCGCGGGGGGCGCTGGTGCCTATCTCAGCGACAATCGGGCAGAAGGCGGCGTACACCCTGGACAAGTCGCCACCTCATCGCAGAATTATTGATGCTAAATATGCTAATTATCTTTCCATTCCAGGGTCAAATGTAACGATTACGAGGGCATCGTGATGCGGGTCATTCTCTCAATGATGCAGTCGGGCTCCAACACAGCGTGAAGGTAAGAAATAATTGAATTATTTAACACTAAAACAGACTAAGAACAGAAAAACTTGCACAAAGTACAAAAGGCAAAACAAAACTAAGCATGAGAGCTAGAGGAAAAAAAGGCTTAGCGTGGAAGCTAGCAAGTACAAACATGGAATTGGAATCATCCATTTCCTACCGCTTATTCCCTTTGGGGTCGCGGGGGGCGCTGGTGCCTATCTCAGCTACAATCGGGCAGAAGGCGTCGTACACCCTGGACAAGTCGCCACCTCATCGCAGAATTAATGATGCTAAATATCCTCATAATCTTTCCATTCCAGGGTCAAATCTAACGATTACGAGGGCATCGTGATGCGGGGCATTCTCTCAATGATGCAGTCGGGCTCCAACACAGCGTTAAGGTAAGAAATAATTGAATTATTTAACACTAAAAACAGACTAAGAACAGAAAAACTTGCACAAGGCACAAAAGGCAGAACAAAACTACTAGCATGAGAGCTACAGGAACAAAAGGCTTAGCGTGGAAGCTAGCAAGTACAAACATGGATTTGGAATCGGAATCGTCACTGTAGTGAAACACAAACTGCGTGTAACACAAACTAGGAAGCGAGAATGAGAGAACAAAGAAGGCAGGCTTAAATAAGGAGAGTAATTACAAACAGGTGTGAGTCCGGAAACAAGAAGCAGGTGAAACAAATAGGAAACTATGGTAACAGAACTATCAGGCTTCACGGTGGAAGAGGGGTTAGTGCGTCTGCCTCACAATAAGAAGGTCCTGCAGTCTTGGGTTCAATCCCGGGCTCGGGATCCTTCTGTGTGGAGTTTGCATGTTCTCCCCGTGAATGCGTGGGTTCCCTCCGGGTACTCCGGCTTCCTCCCACCTCCAAAGACATGCACCTGGGGATAGGCCCCTCCCACCTCCAAAGACATGCACCTGGGGATAGGCCCCTCCCACCTCCAAAGACATGCACCTGGGGATAGGCCCCTCCCACCTCCAAAGACATGCACCTGGGGATAGGTTGATTGGCAACACTAAATGGTCCATAGTGTGTGAATGTTGTCTGTCTATCTGTGTTGGCCCTGTGATGAGGTGGCGACTTGTCCAGGGTGTACCCCGCCCTCCGCCCGATTGTAGCTAAGATAGGTGCCAGCGCCCCCGCGACTCCAAAAGGGAATAAGCGGTAGAAAATGGATGGATGGTAACAGAACAAACCAGGAACTAAGGCAAACATTAGCAGAATATAATACAATAACGGAACAAAAGTAGAATATGATATGATCCGTACAGCGGATCATGACAAAATGGATGCCATCATAAAACTTGTATTCATTTTACAAGCAATGTTTTAAGTAGAGATGTCCGATAATGGCTTTTTTTTTCCGGAATTCCGATATTGTCCAACTCTTAATTACTAGTTCCGAAATCAACCGTCATTTTATTTTTTATATACAAACCCCGTTTCCATATGAGTTGGGAAATTGTGTTAGATGTAAATATAAACAGAATACAATGATTTGCAAATCCTTTTCAAGCCATATTCAGTTGAATATGCTACAAAGACAACATATTTCATGTTCAAACTGATAAACTTTATTTATTTTTTTTTGCAAATAATAATTAACTTACAATTTCATGGCTGCAACACATGCCAAAGTAGTTGGGAAAGGGCATGTTCACCACTGTGTTACATCACCTTTTCTTTTAACAACACTCAATAAACGTTTGGGAACTGAGGAAACTAATTGTTGAAGCTTTGAAAGTGGAATTCTTTCCCATTCTTGTTTTATGTAGAGCTTCAGTCCTTCAACAGTCCGGGGTCTCTGCTGTCCTATTTTACGCTTCATAATGCGTCACACATTTTCCATGGGAGACAGGTCTGGACTGCAGGCGGGCCAGGAAAATACCCGCACTCTTTTTTTTTACAAAGCACGTGTTGCAGCCGTGAAATTTTAAGATAATTATTATTTGCAAAAAAAATAAAGTTGATGAATTTGAACATCAAATATCTTGTTGTAGTTTATTCAACTGAATATGGCTTGAAAAGGATTTGCAAATCATTGTATTCTGTTTAAATTTACATCTAACACAATTTCCCAACTCATATAGATATGGAGTTTGTATATTTGAGCACTTTTGATATCCTTTACGTATGTCCTCTGTGTATTTAATTTATATTTGCATGCCTCAAGACATTATCTCTATTTAATATTGGCTGTATTTCTGATTTTGTTACGGCGCACGCGCAGTCTGTTTTTCCCTCTTCTGTGAGAGCACCTAGAAGCTTCGCTGTGAGCGCCGCCAGACACGCGCTCGCCGCACAGACTGGGGCGGCATAGCTCGGTTGGTAGAGCGGCCGTGCCAGCAACTTGAGGGTTGCATGTTCGATTCCCGCTTCCGCCATCCTAGTCACTGCCGTTGTGTCCTTGGGCAAGACACTTCACCCACCTGCTCCCAGTGCCACCCACACTGCTTTAAATGTAACTTAGATATTGGGTTTCACTATGTAAAGTGCTTTGAGTCACTAGAGAAAAAGCGCTATAAAAATATAATTCACTTCACTTCATTTCCCAGACCGCGCCCACTCACAGCCCCAGTCGGAGGCAATCTGCAATCAACGCATCTGGGTTTAATAACGGACGACAGGATAAAGAGCCTCGTCGCTGACCTCCCTTCGACGGAACGTAGCTCTGTTCGCAGAAAACTTTGCGTCTCCGACTTCCCTCCTGATCTCGCTCGTTTGCTTGTTTCCTCGTGCCTTTTTCATGATCCCATTTTTGTGTCTTGTTTTCCCCCACAGTCACTCGTGTCTCAGCTTCCACTGTTGCCTTTCCCCCCTGGACCTTGTTTGCCCTCCCCGATCCTTGACCCCTGCTTTGGAGTTCCGGACTTCTCCTTCCTGCCTACGACCCCGCTCGGACCTCGGACGTCTTGGCTTCTTCCCCTCGGATTCGGACGCTGTACATCCACTTAAACAAACCTCACGGTATTTACATACAGTTAATTTCCACACATAGTTTTCTATTCAAACACATGGTAGCATACACACCCCATACAATCATCAAGCACTCAATAAATCTGTTGAGCTTGATCCATTGTTGTCGTGCCGTCTCCTTCCCCAGTCCTTACATAACAGATTTTTGTTTGTGTGCCATGTTGTTCCAGACCACAGCAAACATTACCTAGCTTGCAAAGATTATAATGAATCCATTAGAAGAAGACAGGCTGCAGTTTCCTTCAACTTGGACACACACATTCTGGCCATTCTAAACCAGTAATTTCCAGAAGTTATCTCACACTCTGATAAACCTATGTTTTATTAATGTTTTCCAATGTAAAAAAATATATTCACATTTCAAAATTTCTGTAACGAATATTTGCGTCAGCATGAGACACAAATCAATTTTGATAGTAGGCTACTATTGTTGTGTTTTTACTGTTTTCCTGCCTTCTCTTTGGTCTGCAGCTGTGCTTTTAGTGATTCGTCCTCGGCGAGGGGCGGACCTTGAGGCCCACCTGTTTGCAATTAGCACACCGGTATTTAGGCTCATCACTGTCAGCTTGGCTTCGCCGGTTATTTTCTCCGGTACTCCTGTCGTGCATGCACCTGCTTCACCAGACCTGGTATGTTTTCGCTACTTTGTCCTGAATTCCCTAAACTCTTGTGTGTTTATCTCCTAGTCCGCCTGAGGTAAAAGGATTACTTTTGTTGGACTCTTGCCCTACTCAGTGTGCCCTGGCCCTTTCTCCTGCCGAAATCTGAGGAACCTATTTTGGCCAGATTTCATGGTGTGCGTTTCTGCCCCATCACCCTTAGTTATCCTTTTTTGTCTAATGAAATGTTTTCATTTTTATATAATTCCACCTTGTCCCTCGTCTCTACATCCTGGTGTCACACCCACTTGACTAAGACTTTAACAACTATAGCTAATATAGACACTTACATCATGTGTTGCCTTCACTATAACACTAATATAAGACTTTTAATTTCCAGACAGATTTTTTTTTCTTGTATTTTTGGTCCAATATGGCTCTTTCGACATTTTGGGTTGCCGACCCCTGGTCTAGAGTCACACGCAGATGGATGCATGATTCCACGAGCATGTTCTCTGCTTGTCGGACCTCAGATGTCTGAACCATGAGGTTATATAAAAAATAAAAAAAATAAAAAGAAAGTTGGCTCTTCTTTGTGGATGACAGGCATAAAATGTCTGCCGGCATTCCTGCTGCAACACAAATCAAAATGAAACCCAATCCAAAGCCTGTCTCTGCTTTTGTTTTAACTCCCGTCTTGGCCACCGTCACCGCCCGACCACGGGCATCGCATCCAGGGATGGGTTTGAAGGGGATGAGGTATGAAAGCCGTAGATAAGGAGAAATCTCTAAAGTCAATTCTGAACATTTACAATCGGCTCTTTTGGATGATTGCCTGGGGGAGGGGGCGGGTCCGGGGGGGGGGGGGGGTGCATTCCCCACATGAGGGTTGTCTTGCTTTGAGTAAGGTGCGGGAGGACGGCGCCTGTAGTTCAAACACGCAACGCAGACTTTTCTGTTTAACCTGGGAGGTCCAGATAAGCCCCCCCCGCCCCATTTTGTTTTATTGTATTATCTTCAGTATGTGCTCCCAGTACTGTATGCCAAAGCGACCATGCCCTCGGTGCACCTGAACCACGACATATTAGACTTGGAGGAGCATTAAGGATGGGTACCTTATTCGGTACGTTTGCCGAACTGACCAAAGTTTGTCGGTACTACCGGGTACCGAGACATGTAACACCAAATGCTACAATAATACCTACTATCTAAGGCAGGGGTCGGGAACCTTTTTGGCTGAGAGAGCCAAAAAGCCAAATATTTCAAAAAGTATTTCCGTAAGAGCCATATAATATTTTTCTCAACACTGAACACAACTAAATGTGTGCATTTTTAAGTAAGACCAACATTTCTAGAGTATAAGAGGTCTCTTATTCTTTGTAATAACATTGTTATTCTCAAGCTAACTGTGGAGGGGGCGTGGCCTGCGAGCCTGCAGCGAACTGGGGTGTGCCAGGACAGGCCTCGAAATCAGCGACAAGTGCGTGGATGGTCCACCAGGGCCTTGATATCTAATCACCTGTCGCTCTGTTATAAGCCACAGCCAGTAGGAGAGACAGGGTTGGGGCTGGAGCCAGAGCGCGAGCAAGAACGAAAGACAAAAATACAATTGCTGGAAAGCAACTGAGAGATTATTGAAAAATAAAACAATATTGTAACCCTGAAACAGGCTCTCATTTCGGTGCTTGGTGGTCTGAAGAACCCCCAGGAGGGCAAGCCCCACACTAACCAATAATAAATAAATAACTTCTTAACATTACGCAACTTCTTTAACAGGTGCGGTAGAAAACGGATGGATGGAATAAAAATGCATGAGGATGTTTTATATTTTGAACATTATTTTTAACACTGTGATTACAAGTGGAATCATTCATTACTTTTCATGCTAAGCAATGTCAGCTCAGATTTATCAGAGCCAGATGCAGTCATCAAAAGAGCCACATCTGGCTCTAGAGCCATAGGTTCCCTACCCCTGATCTAAGGTCACGTCCTGTTGCAGACTCACACACTTGGTTGGGAAACAATCAGTCGAGCACTCAGAGCAAACTCAGACAGCCTCTTTGTTACGATGGTAATCATTTTCCATGCCAACAAAACATTTCAAAATGCAAGCTCGATGCTAATTTACATTGTATTTACCATAGACATGCTAAAGATTATCATTAGCGATTTTATATGATACACATTTATACGCATATATACACACGCTAGTGGGGTGTATAAAATAGTCAGGATCGTCATGGATACAAAGGATTCTGGGTATTTGTTGTGTTGCGTTTATCTTGTGTTACTGGGAGAATGTTCTCCCGAAATGTGTTTGTCAATCTTATTTGGTGTGGCTTCACAGTGTGGCGCATATTACTAAGAGTGTTAAAATGGTTTATATCACAACCATTAGTGTACTCTGTGTCACCCAGTATGCCTTGCAGTCGTGTGGTGTTGTTGCAGAAGTCACACACAACATGTTGCTGGACTGACAAACGGTTCGAACATGTTGTAGAAGGCGACAAAGCCAATGGCTTCATAGCACGCCCTAATAATTATTATCTGGGTGACTGCCGGCAGTCATTCTAGAGCAGGGGTGCCCATTACGTCGATTGCGAGCTACCAGTTGATCGCGGATTGTGTGTTAGTCGATCGCCAGCCAGGCATTTAAAAAAATAGACCTAAAAATTAGCGATCATCAATCTTTACCAAGACCTCACTTTCGTCACTTGATTGACATTCACGACACCTGGGGGGGTCTTGTATAATCATCATTGTCACCGACGTCCCACTGGGTGTGAGTTTTCCTTGCCCTTATGTGGGCCTACCGAGGATGTCGAAGTGGTTTGTGCAGCCCTTTGAGACACTAGTGATTTAGGGCTATATAAGTAAACATTGATTGATTGATTGATTGTGAGATGACACTGGCTGCTGCAATCTCATTATCAATCAATCAATCAATCAATGTTTACTTATATAG
Organism: Nerophis ophidion; assembly: GCF_033978795.1. Taxonomy (NCBI): domain Eukaryota; kingdom Metazoa; phylum Chordata; class Actinopteri; order Syngnathiformes; family Syngnathidae; genus Nerophis; species Nerophis ophidion. The sequence continues at coordinate 162,554 of NC_084630.1, read as the reverse complement.
CCCTAAATCACTAGTGTCTCAAAGGGCTGCACAAACCACTACGACATCCTCGGTAGGCCCACATAAGGGCAAGGAAAACTCACACCCAGTGGGACGTCGGTGACAATGATGTTAAGAAAAAATATTAAGAAAAAGTGATAGACAGGAAGACGAGAAACACTTTTTATTTCAACACATTCGAGCCGTACCTGCTGTTAAAACTCTAAAGGCCGACTGCACAGTTCCTATCTTCACAATAAAAGCGCTGCTTCCTCTTGCCTGCGCTAACAAAATAAGAGTCTCAGAAAGCCGGCGTGCACAAGCTAGTAAGCTACGGATCTAATGGATTTCTTGCAAAGTGTTTAAAAACGAGTATGGAAGCTGGACAAATTAAATGCCAAAAACCAACCACTTTCATGTGGTACTGGACAGAAAGGAGGACTTTAGTTCTCCTCCATTTGAAGATGGCGACGTTATCCGCACTTCTGTCGGATTCCATCCATCCATCCATTTTCTACCGCTTAATCCCTTTCGGGGTCGCGAGGGGCGCTGGCGCCTATCTCAGCTACAATCGGGCGGAAGGCAGGGTAAACCCTGGACAAGTCGCCACCTCATCGCAGGGCCAACACAGATAGACAGACAACATTCACACACTAGGGACCATTTAGTGTTGCCAATCCATCAATGCAATTCCGAATCAGGTAATACTTATATATTATTGTCTTCATGAAAGAAAGGACTCTATTTGTGTTAATCAGTATTGCATTATCATTCAAAACCTTTAATCTGTTAACAAAAACGTATGTTTCATAAATAAAAACATATAAATTATATATATGAATGAGGTAGATCCCCTCGACTCGGTCAATTGAAAAGTAGCTCGCCTGCAGAAGAAGTGTGGGCACCCCTGCACTAGAGTATATTAGCGCCTCCTATTGTCTTCTTCGCTTTGTGACACGGGTCCTAATTGGCTCTTTGAATGGCAAAGGATACCGATCCCAGAACCATGTATATCAAATATTTCCGGATGGTTCAATCGCCACCCGCCCGAATCTAATTAAAATGTATTTTTTCGTCATGTCACCCGCCCGAGCCGCGGTTTATCCATGGACTACGCGGATGAGACCGCAAACCGCGCATCTCTACTTTGTAGCATATTCAACTGAATATGGCTTGAAAAGGATTTGCAAATCATTGTATTCTGTTTATATTTACATCTAACACCATTTCCCAACTCATATGGAAACGGGGTTTGTAGATGTTTTTTTCCTTCTTTATTATGCATTTTCGGCAGGTGCGACTTATACTCGGAAAAATATGCTATGTGTGAGGAGGACTAGTGTGGCCTTGAACACATTGCGAGCAAGGCGGGGATCTTTGCTCCCAAGAAATCCTTTCTAAGCCCATTAGAGTGTGAAGTTTACCCATCAAATTGCAGTGTCTGGTAGTACCAAATGTTTTTTTTAAATTCCATCCTGAAGCCTCCCTTAGTGCGGGGCTGTGTGGCCAAGCTGTTAGCCATTACGCCGACAGCCACGCACACACATCTCCACATCTGCTCCTCCGCAGCTCGCACACACCACGCCAATTACATATTGTTGTTCTTTTTGACATGTAATGTTTTTCATAATCAGATAATTGCTCGACCCTTCAAGCTAAACCCGAACAGATTTTTTTTTCTCTCCCTCTCTCTGTCTCTCTCTCTCTGTGTGTGTGTGTGTGTGTGTGTGTGTGTGTGTGTGTGTGTGTGTGTGTGTGTGTGTGTGTGTGTGTGTGTGTGTGTGTGTGTGTACGCTCCGAAGTGGCGTGCCAAAACGACTTCCTCCAAACACGACGGCGGCGAGGTTTTTGTGTGTGTTTAGTTGAGAGGACGTTTTGTAAGAATTACAAATGAACCCCATGAATAATGGGAGTGGGTAATTACTGGAAGGCCTCAATGAAATGTGTCCACATGCAGGGGGGGGGACACACGAAAGACTCTCCCTCTCCGCGACAAGAATCTGTCAGTTCCTAAATACTTGCATGTGAAAAGAGCCACGGCGGATGTATCGGGAAGCCTGATTCGGTCATGTGGACGCTAATTATTACGTCTGGCAATCACGCACAGCTGCAGAAGGCCACAACAGCAGCCATCCATCCGTTTCCTACCGCTTGTCTCTTTCAGGGTTGCTGAAAGGATTTAGTAGAGAACATCGACGATAAAGTTGGCAACTTTTGGTCGCTAATAAAAAAGCCTTGCCTGTAGCGGAAGTAGCAGACGATGTGCGCGTGATGTCACGGGTTGTGGAGCTCCTCACATCTGAACATTGTTTACAATCATGGCCACCAGCAGCGAGAGCGATTCGGACCGAGAAAGTGACGATTTCCCCATTAATTTGAGCGAGGATGAACGATTCGTGGATGAGGAAAGTGAGAGTGAAGGACTAGAAAAAAAAAAAGACAAAGCAGTGGGAGCGATTCAGATGTTAGACAAATTTACTAGGATAATTCTGGAAAATCCCTCATCTGCTTATTGTGTTACTAGTGTTTTAGTGAGATTATATGGTCGTACCTGTAATAACTGAAGGTCGGCCCCGCACCTTTCTTCAGCACCAGTCGACGGGTGGTGACGATACCCATCTCAACGGACCCTCTTCGAAACACGATCTTTCGAAATGATCGCTACATAATACACTGTACTTTGTGTCTTTGGTCCAATCCAACCGTGTTAGCTTGACATCTCTGTTTGTCAAGTTCTTCAGGTTTTTCGCAGCTGTGCCCAAACTCGAAAGGGCCAGTGGGACTCAAAAAGGACACAAAGTGACAACGCAATCCTCTTTCCTTGTGATTTGTTGATATTTGATTTGAAGCGATCAAATAAACTGGGTTATTGGCGTAAATGAATGGATGAAATGAATGAATAGTCGAATAGTCGGTAGTTAAATAGTAGAATAGTTGATTAGTGGATAGTTGATTAGCTGAATTGTAGAATAGCCAATTAGTTGGATAGTAAAATAGACAATTAGGTTGATAACCTTAATCCAACAGAACAAAAAAAGAACACATTAGTGTTTCATAAACATACATCAAAATACATGCTTTGCTTTCTTTTTAAATCAATCCAAACAAAATTAATTTCCACTGATAGGGACTAGGTGTAAGAATAAACTTAAACATTTTCAATAATATGAAAGAAATTAAATTCAAACAATCCAAGAATAAACTTAAACATCACTGATAACTTTTAAATTTACTTTCAGTCAACTTTAACAATTTGTAAACATCAGTGAAATGATCTCCTTTAAACATTTTCCCCAGTGAAATTATTTTCTTGAAACATTCCCCTCAGTCCAAACAAACACTTCTTTCCTTTGCTTTTCTCACCAGTTGCGTCTTCTGAGTCCACACAAGAGCTGTCTTCCTTCCTCTCAGCCTCAAGTCAAAAAGGTGACTGACTGAAGCCCAAACATTTTAAGCATGTGCTCTGAGCAGGTGAACAGGTGAACTCAATCAAGTCAATCTGGTGGAAGCAGGTGGAGATGTTCAGCCCTCAGCTCTCACTGTTGCCCCTTCAGGCCTGGAGTGTGCTCTGCAAATCAGTGGTGTTTGTGCTGCTCTGTCTTTTGACTTGACATCTCTGTTCCATAGTGAAGCTTCACTGTCATCTTTCGGGAATGTAAACTATGAAACACCGGCTGTGTTTGTGTTGCCAAAAGCGGCCGCAATACACAGCTTCCCACCTACAGCTTTCTTCTTTGACGTCTCCATTATTCATTGAACAAATTGCAAAAGATTCAGCAACACACGGGGTCCAGAATACTGTGGAATTATGCGATGTAAACAGACGACTTATAGCTGGGAACAGTGCTGGAACAAAATGTCATCAACAATGTTTGACGTCACGTGCACGCGTCATCATACCGCGACGTTTTAACATGATACTTCTGTGCGAAATTTAAAATTGCAATTTAGTAAACTAAAGCGGCCGTATTGTCATGTGTTGCAATGTTAATATTTCATCATTGATATATAAACTATCAGACTGTGTGGTCGCTAGTAGTGGCTTTCAGTAGGCCTTTCACACTCACATTCACACACTAGGGACCATTTTGTTTGCCAATCAACCTATCCCCAGGTGCATATTTTTGGCGGTGGGAACCCACGCAGTCACGGGGAGAACATGCAAACTCAACACAGAAAGATCCCGAGCCCGGGATTGAACTCAGGACCTTTGTACTGTGAGGCACATGCAGTAACCCCAGTCCACCGTGCTGCCCGACAGCAGCCATTGAAACCCAAATAGACTCCTCTTAATGGGGGAATCTTTAGTCTGGGATGGTGTTTCTGAATCTAATTAGAAAAAAAATGCATGGGTGTGGACAGCAGTCACAGGACTTGGACTCGACTTAGTGACTCGGGACCGGTCTCGGACTTTATAGTCAGACAACTTCAAAACATTTGAGGCGATTTAGTGAGTGCGTTTAGTAAAGTTAAAGTACCAATGATTGTCACACACACACACAAGGTGTGGCAGAATTATCTTTGCATTTGACCCATCACCCTTGATCATCCCCCTGGGAGGTGAGGGGAGCAGTGAGCAGCAGCGGTGGCTGCGCCCGGGAATAATTTTTGGTGATTTAACCCCCAATTCCAACCCTTGATGCTGAGTGCCAAGCAGGGAGGTAATGGCTCCCATTTTTATAGTCTTTGGTATGACTCGGCCGAGGTTTGAATGATAAATGATAAATGGGTTGTACTTGTAGAGCACTTTTCTACCTTCAAGCGCTTTGACACTACTTCCACATTTACCCATTCACACACTGATGGAGGGAGCTGCCATGCAAGGTGCCAACCAGCACCCATCAGGAGCAAGGGTGAAGTGTCTTGCTCAGGACACAACGGACGTGACGAAGTTGGTACTAGGTGGGATTTGAACCAGGGCCCCTCAGGTTGCGCACGGCCACTCTCCCACTGCGCCACGCCGTCCCTATATATATATATATATATATATATATATATATATATATATATATATATATATATATATATATATATATATATATATATATATATATATATATATATATATATATGAACTCATGACCTACTGATCTCAGGGTGGACACTCTTTCGTCTGGTGATGATTTGGCTTCAAGCGGGAAGATGTCAAACAGACAACCGTAATTTGTCAAGTGTGGGGCAAAAGGTTTGCTACAAAAATTAGCATTACCACTAATATGTAGCATCATTTGAAAATGTGCATCGTATCTGGTCACACGTGTGTGTGTACATACATATATATATATATACATACATACATATATATACACATACATATATATATATACATACATATATACACATACATACATACATATATATACATATATACACATACATACATACATATATATACATATACATACATACATACATATACATACATACATACATACATATATATATATATATATATATATATATATATATATATATATATATATATATATATAGTGTGTATGTGTATATATACATGTATGTATCTGTTTATATTATTTATTTTTTTGTTTATTTAATTGATGTATTTGTAAATACTATAGTTTTTGTTTCTTTGTTTTTGTTTTTTCTGTTTGTTTTTTTGCGGTTTTATTTGGGGGGGGTGGTATGATGGGGATATAAACAAAAAAATACTTTTGACAGTTAGGGCAGGCAACAGCTATATGATGTATGTGAATATGATGTAATGCAGTGGTTCTCAAATGGGGGTACGCGTACCCCTGGGGGTACTTGAAGGTATGCCAAGGGGTACGTGAGATTTTTGAAAATATTCTAAAAAATAGCAACAATTCAAAAATCCTTTATAAATATATTTATTGAATAATATTTCAACAAAATATGAATGTAAGTTGACAGCTAGATTTTTTGTGGACATGTTCCATAAATATTGATGTTAAAGATTTTTTTTTTTTTGTGAAGGAATGTTTAGAAGTAAGTTGATGAATCCAGATGGATCTCTATTACAATCCCCAAAGAGGACACTTTAAGTTGATGATTACTTCTATGTGGAGAAATATTTATACTTGAATCACTTGTTTATTTTTCAACAAGTATTTTAGTTATTTTTACATCTTTTTTTTCCAAATAGTTCAAGAAAGAAGAAAGAGTCCTTCGATGAGCTGGCGACTTGTCCAGGGTGTATCCCGCCTTCCGCCCGATTGTAGCTGAGATAGGCGCCAGCGCCCCCCGCGACCCCAAAAGGGAATAAGCGGTAGAAAATGGATGGGATGGAGTTCAAGAAA